>NC_057414.1:46330101-46560864 GCF_019320065.1 Cervus canadensis | reverse complement strand
AGGTGGGGTGATGTGATGGTTGACTCTGAAGAGCAGGGGAAGGGCCATCAATCAAAGGTGCAGGCGCCTCCAGAAGACGAAAAGAGACAAGGGAACAGCTTCTCCCCTGGGGCCTCTGGAAGGGAGGTAGCCCTGTTCACACCTTGGTTTCAGCCCAGTGAGACCTATTTTGGATCTTGGACCGCCATAACTGTAAGGTTACATGCTTCTTGCCTTTCCCCTCCCTTATTTCCAACTTCCCCTTATTTTGTATTCGGACTGATTCATCTCCTCTTCTTTTCTCATCCCCTGGACACTGATGTTTTCCAGGACGTATTCCTCAGCTTTCTGTCCTGCTCTATTTAAACCACACCCTTGAATCTGATCTCATCCACTCACATGGTCTCTTGTTCGTCACTCAATTCCCAAACACACATCGTCAGCCTCCATCTCTCTTCAGCCCTAGACTTGCTTATCCAATTGCTGACTAATAATGCCATGTTTAACACCATCCCCCAAATGTCTGCTCTTCAATGCATGTTCTTATTGCTACAAATTACATCACCACACAGGACCCAGTCCACTAGATCTGAAATGTGGACTCACTGGAGGGTGCCAGGGGGACTTTGGGATCAGATGGTTTGGATTGGGTTCCTACCCTTCCCGATAATTAACTAGTGCATTTGCTTCCCTGGTGGCTCAGACGGTAAAGTCTGCCCTCAATGCAGGAGACCCAAGTTCAATCTCTGGGTTGGAAAGATCCCCTGGAGAAGGAAATGGCAACCCACTCCAGTATTGTTGCCTAGAAAATCCCATGGACGGAGGAGCCTGGAGGGCTACAGTCCATGGGGTCGCAAAGAGTTGGACACGACTGAGCGATTAACACTTGTATGATATACTCAAAATTTTTACTATATATAGTAGATTCAAGCTACTGCATATAAAATAGATAAACAACAAGGACCTACCGTATAGCACGGGCAACTATATTCAATATCTTGTAACAACCTATAATGGAAAAGAAACTGAGAAAGAATATATATACATACATCTAACCAAGTCGCTTTGTTGTACATCAGAAATTAACACAACATTGTAAATCAATGATACTTTAACAAATTTTTTAAGGTTTTAAAGCAGATTTTGAAGAAGGAAGTAAGTAGGAGATAATTCATTTTTACTTACGTTGATTTGGGGTTGTTTGTGGACGTCTGCACGTGAAGACGTCCAGATAGCCAAGATTTTGGAAGGGAGCTGTGGTCTGGAGATGTAGATTTAACAAACATCATAAGTGAGAGCTGAAGCTGCTAAAGAGGATGACGTCATAGGGAGGAAAGGGGCGGGGCTGGGGAAAAGTGCCCTCCGCTGGGAAGATGAAGAAGGACCATCAGAAGCAGGGAGACAAGGAGAGAGTGCAGAGGAAGACCCAGTAGGGAGTGAGGGCTGAGGAGCTCACAGCAGGGCTCAGAAGCAGACGGGGGCCAGAAGCACAGTAGCAGTTCCTTGGAAGTTTGAACTAGTGAAATACATCAGTAGCATGTAGGATTTACCGTTATTTTAGATGGTTTTAGACTGTAGATCCGTAATGCACTAGTAACAATATTCTAATGACACAAAGGATTGATCACTGGGAGATCAGTGTCATCAAGAATAACTTGTACTTCGCTCAGTAAAATCTCCTGGGGCCCTGTTTTTGGAAAGAACCTGCTCCCCTGGGCTGGGCAGCGGCTTCAGTGGTTGAAGGCTGGTCAGGACGAGGCCATCTTTGCTGTGGTAGGCTCATCTTTGGTCCTAGACTGCCTCTCTCAGGAGCCCTGTGATGGCTGGCTTCGGTAGCTGTTCCGTTTCAGACTTCTATGGTTTAAGGCACTTGTCTGTCTGTGCTGCATAGTCCTCATGTAAAAATGGCAAAAGTCACTCCATAAAGTGATTGGATGAGAATGCTGGGGTCGGGTAAGGTGGGCAGGGAAGAGAGAAGACAGGAGGTAACTAAAATTGAGGGGGAACCCCATTGGAGAAATGTCCAGAAGGGCAGGACCTAGGCATCAGTGGTCTGGTCCCTATTGAGACATCAGGCATCAGGCGGAAGCCCAGGGGGCAGGGAGAAGAGGCTGGATGAACGACAGAGCAATGGCAGGTCAGGGAAGACAGGGAAGTGGTGGGCAAGAGGAACCCGAGAAGCCACAGATGCTCTGGGCTGCAAAGCGGACACAAGCTTACCAGCTGGGAGGAGGTGGACCACTTGCTCTTACCTTAGGTGCTGGTTCAGCCCACGATCCTGTCTGTGAGAGCAGGAAGGACCTTCTCAAGGAGTCTGATCTTGGAGAAGTCCACTCTCCCTGGACCACTGAGCCACTCTCAGGAGCTCCTTAGGAGAGTGGGGCTCTGAGTGTTATCAAGCTGGCTCAAGGTGGCTTGTTTTTTCCTGTGTGGGGTCACTGGCCAATCAGAGTCCAAGCATCATCTCAGGAGCGTATCTCAAGATCACGTTTCCTCCCATATTTCCTCATCCTCACATTTGGCTTCTGCCTCGATATTCTCAGAATCACTCTCTCTACCTGTGACTTTTTCTCTGAACCAAACCTTTACTGCACATTTGCATTGCGCTGGAACAAGCCTCACCCTTGGTGTCCATCGTCTCGGTGATGTTTGAGACTTTGACCCACCCGCGATACTTCGGCGGCTTCTCCTTATGTGAGAGTCATGCCTGGGAGAATGTCCCTCCAGGGCCATACTGTGTGGGATCTTCCACCTCAACTCACATCCTGACCTTCCCAGGTGCTCTGTCCTTTCATCTCTTTTCAAGTCTCAGCCTCTGATATCCCCACAACCACACAGATGTCCTGGACACTGAGCACCCTTGCTTCTAGATCAGCACGTCCAGGGGCACCATGGGGTTGGGTGGGAACAGCTGAATCTACTCCATCTGAAGATGTGAGCCACGTTCTTTTCAGAAATCACGTCTAGTTGTGGACAACATGACCTGCCCCTGGGGAGAGACAGCAGGAGGACGAGGATGGGGAGAGAGGCTAGCTCTGGCCAAGCCCCCTGGGAAGATCAGGAATAAATGATGAAAGTCTCAAGTCATTCCCTCTGGCGTGGAATCACCATGGTCCAGCCCAGGCTCCTAAGCTTCCCAGGGATGAGCAGAACCAGAAATCGTTCATCACACCTTCCAAAGTATTAGGAAAGACCCTGATGATGGGAAAGATGGAAGACAAAAGAAGGGGGTGGCAGAAGATGAGATGGTTAGATAGCATCACCAATTCAGTAGCCATGAATTTGAGCAAACTCTGGGAGATAGTAGAAGACAGAGGAGCCTGGTGCGCTGCAGTCCATGGCTCGCAAAGAGTGAGACATGACTTAGTGACTGAAAAACACCTTCCAAATTCTCCCCAGGAGGATTTTTCCCCACTATGTTTAGTTTTACTTTCAATTGCATGAGATATGTTTCCAGTGATGAGGAGCTGGTGTGGTCTTTCCAAGACTGTGCCTCCTAGAATTGATAATTAGACATACTCGACAAGAAAAAGAAGTGAGGGAAAGTGTCCTGCTGGTCATAAGAGAGGACACTGATCATGTCTGCCCAGAAGACAGGTGCATGTCCAAGGCTTGGCATCTTTGTGTCAGCCAGCTCAAGCCTCTCCCACAACTGGATACAGTAAATGAAAAGGGCACCACGTCCCTCCCTTCCCACGTCTCTAGGAACTCCTCAATGGTGGTTCACAAATATTTTGATCTTAAGACCCCAAAGAGCTTTGGTGTACGTCATTTATACCTGTTGATATTTACCATCTTAAAATAAAGTTGAAAAATTACAATGTATAAAGTCATTTTAAAATAAAACAAAAAAAAAAAATAAAAACAAACAAACAAACAAAAAAACTAAAATAAAACAATAAACCCATGTCTTGTTACCATGGTAACTTCCTGACACAGGGGTTGAACCTGGGTTTCCTACATTACAGGCAGATTCTTTACTGTCTCAGTCAGCCAGTATATTTTTAATGAAAAGTAAATACAGATTTTTTTTTTAAATAAAAACTCTCAGCGAGAAGAGTGGCGTTGTTTTACGTGTCATGCACATCTTTTCAGTGTCTGGCTCCTGGGAAGACAGTTGGAGTACCCGTTTCTGCATTTGATCTGTTGCAAAATGTTACTTTGGTTGATGTATATGAAGACGACCTGACCTCACAGACAGATGTTGAAGGAAAAGGGAAGAGGAGTTGGATGGCCTTTCCAGGACCCTTCTGTGAAATTTGACATGTGCATGGAAGCCACTTCAGTCATGTCTGACTCTTCACGACCCTGTGGACCGAAGCCCTCCAGGCTCCTCTGTCCATGGGATTCTCCTGGCAAGAATACTGGAGTTGGTTGCCATACCTCCTCCAGGGGATCTTCCTCACCCAGGGATTGAACCTGCATCTCCTGAGTCTCCTGCATTGCAGGCAGATTCTTTACCACTGAGCCACCAAGAAAGCCCTTGCTTCCTTGAAGTTATGCCAAAACAACAAGTGGTAGTTTCTTCCAGGTTAGTTGTAATGTGGAATCCGAAACCATATCAATAAACTTTCATACTCTGTTCTGTTAAAATCCATTGATTTAAATTGCACTTTGGTTAGATCTTTTACCATGTATGATTTTTGTAATATCATGTATAAGTCATCTGGAAAATATTGGTTCATGGAGTTACGTAGATTTTTCAGATACTGACACATTTCATTATATACTCTATCTATCTATCTATCTGTTGGTCTGTCATGGGGCTTCACTTGTGGCTCAGTGGTAAAGAATCCACCTGCCAATGCAGGAGACACGGGTTTGATCCCTGGGTCAGGAAGATACCCTGGAGAAGGAAATGGCAACCCACTCCAGTATTCTTGCCTGGAGAATCCTAGGGACAGAGGACCATGGAGGGTTGCAGTTCATGAGGTCACAAAGAGTCGGACACGACTTAGCGACTAAACAAAAACTTATCAGTCTATCACATTGTTAACATCAACGTGAATCTCATCAGAAAACTCTAATCATTGGGAAGCCACTTTACTCAGTGTAACAGATACAGGTTTTTTCAGGATTCTGATTTTTTTTCTTGAAAGCCCAAATGGTATCAGTGGCGATAAAAACCTCCAGTTGTTTTCCTTGAAATGACTAGCTCACTTTATTCATTTTGAGAAAGTTTATTGCAGATCTCCTAGTCTGAGTAACCACAGTTGGTCAATCAATCATGCTTTCAAATAAAATGGTGATCAAGAGAAGAAAGAAGCTAGTTAAGTTCTCAGCTCAAGTAACTGCAATGCTATATAGCCTGAGAAAGTCATTGTACTTTGATGTAAAGCAAAAGTGACATATATTTTTATTATATTTATTAAATATGTGGTATTAATTATATAATATACAAATTTAGTGTGTATTACATTATACATTTAGATTATATATATTTCCTGTTTAGTCACATAAAATATTAAAAAGTCATGTACTCAAGGCACATGTTTCATAAAATTAAGAGTTTTTACTGCTTCATCAAGAATAAGGGACATTCCTGGGTGAAGATGGCCTTGTGGGAAGATTGCTGTGAAGCCGTGATGATGGGAAAGAATACAATACGATAGTACTATCACACTTTTTGCCCCTTCTTTGACTTGAGCTAAGGCACAAGCTGTTTTATCCATCATTGCTTTTGCATCCACCAGTGAAAATCTCAACAAAGTTGTTCCGGAAGAAACCATGAAACAAACAAAAAAATTATTCAACATTTTGAACATTTTAGCACTTTTATTTGTTGCCAGGCATTCATATAAAAGTTCTCCAATAATTAGTTGTTGTTGCTACCAGGTGATTTCTAGACGTTCGGGACTATCTATTGATTTTAAGAACTGTATGTGAAGAGAGTATATTAACTCAGTTTTCATGTCACTGACAAATCTTTTAGCTAACAAGTTCACTGTAGCATTAGAAAGTAGGTGGAAGTGTGAAAGTGTTAGTCGCTCAGTTGAGTCTGACTCATTGTGACCCCATGGAGCTCACCAGGCTCCTCTGTCCGTGGGACTCTCCAGACAAGAATACTGGACTGGGTTGCCATGCCCTCATCCAGGGGATCTTCCCCACCCAGGGATTGAACCCTGGTCTCCTGCGTTGAGGGCAGATTCTTTACCCTCTGAGCCACCAGGGAAGCCCTTAGAAAGTAGGGGGCACCAGAATTCTTTTACTGACTTGCCTCCAGCTGGCATTCATCAGCATCGACTCTACAGGTTGAGTAAGCAGTGGAAGTAAGTGGCATGGTCAGCAGGGTGGGAACAGAGATACCATCAGTGTTTACAAGAAATGCGGAAACCTTAGGCAAAGTAAGATTCTCAGAGCTACATAAGATGGGAAACAGTACTCACGTTTCTACAATGTGTTATCTAAAATGTTCAGTTTTCAACAAAAAATTACAAGACATGCAAAAGAAATGTGGAAGTACAACTCATATGCTGGAGAAAAGTAGAGAACAGAGACTGTCGGACAGACCAGATGTTGAATTTAGCAGGAAAAGACTTTAAAGTAACTACTATAAATACACTCAAAGCACCAATAGAAACCATGCCTAAGAAGGAAAGAAATGTGTGATGACAGTGTCTCATCAAATGGAGAAAAACCAATAAAGAGATAGAAATGAAACTATTATGTATAAGTGGATAAAAAAGGTCCTACTGTATCGCATAGGGAACTATAATCAATATCCTGGGATAAACCATGATGCAAAAGAATGTAAAAGACATATGTGTGTGTGTGTGCATGTGTGTGTGTGTGCAACAGATTTTGTTGCATAGCAGAAATTAACACAACACTGTAAATGAACTATACCTCAATTAATTTTTTTTAAAAAGAGAGATAGAAATGATTTTTTAAAAGAAACACATAGAAATTCTGGAGTTTAAAATAAAGTTGAAGTGAAAGATTCACTGCAAGGGCTCAACAGGAGATTTAACTGTCAGAAGATGGATTTAACAAACTTTAGGAGAAGGAAATGGCAACGCACTCCAGTATTCTTGCCTGGAAAATTCCTTGGACAGAGAAGCCTGGTAGGCTACAGTCCATGGGGTCACAAAGAGTTGGACAGGACTGAGCGACTTCATGTTCACGTTCACGTTCAAGATAGATTGATAGCAGTTATAGAAATCAAAGAAAAATGAGGGGAAAGAATGAGCAAAAATGAAAAGTCTCAGGAAAATGTGGGACATGATGAAGCACCAAAATATGCATAATGGGAGCACAGGAGAGGAGGAACATAAAAGAGAAAAAAAGAAGTGATGACTGAAAACTAAGATCTATTAAGAACACTTTTATAACCAAGAAGTTCAGAATCAAGGACCTCTCATCCTCATCTTATGGATGTTGAAACACAGGCAGGGGATGATTAATGGCTTCTCAGTCAAGCAAGAATAGAGTCAGGGTCTCCCCAAGGCGGTCTGAATCTACAGCTAGAGGTCTTAATAACCATACTTGGTGGCTTCAGTGACATGTTTCCCTCCAAAATTCGGAGTACGTTTTTCATGGGATTCCTGCAGACCATGAAAGTGCAGTGACTTTATAAGCATGTTAAGATTATTGCAAAAATGTGTTAGTTACTCAGTCATGTCCAACTCTTTGCAACTCCATGAACCACAGCACACCAGGCCTCCCTGTCCATCACCAACTCCCAGAGTCCACCCAAACCCATTTCCATTGAGTTGGTGATGCCATCTAACCATCTCATCCTCTGTCCTCCTCCTGCCCTCAATCTTTCCCAGCATCAGGGTCTTTTCAAATGAGTCAGCTCTTCACATCAGGTGGCCAAAGGATTGGAGTTTCAGCTTCAGCATCAGTCCTTCCAATGAACACCCAGGACTGATTCCTTTAGGATGGACTGGTTGGATCTCCTTGCAGTCCAAGGGACTCTCAAGAGTCTTCTCCAACACCACAGTTCAAAAGCATCAATTCTTCAGCACTCAGCTTTCTTCACAGTCCAGCTCTCACATCCATACATGACCACTGGAAAAACCATAGCCTTGACTAGATGAACCTTTGTTGGCAAAGTAATGTCTGTGCTTTTTAATATGTTGTCTAGGTTGGTCATAACTTTCCTTCCAAGGAGTAAGCGTCTTTTAATTTCATGGCTGCAGTCACCATCTGCAGTGATTTTGGAGCCCAAAAAAATAAAGTCTGACACTGCTTCCACTGTTTCCCCATCTATTCCCATGGAGTGATGGGACCAGATGCCATGATCTTAGTTTTCTGAACGTTGAGCTGTAAGCCAACTTTTTCACTCTCCTCTTTCACTTTCATCAAGAGGCTCTTTAGTTCTTCTTCACTTTCTGCAATAAAGATGGTGTCATCTGCGTATCTGAGACTATTGATATTTCTCCCGGCAATCTTGATTCCAGCTTGTGCTTCTTCCAGCCCAGCGTTTCTCATGATGTACTCTGCATATAAGTTAAATAAGCAGGGTGACAATATACAGCCTTGACGTACTCCTTTCCCAGCTGGAACCAGTCTGTTGTTCCATGTCCAGTTCTAACTGTTGCTTCCTGACCTGCATACAGGTTTCTCAAGAGGCAGGTCAGGTGGTCTGGTATTCCCATCTCTTTCATAATTTTCCACAGTTTATTGGGATTCACACAAAGGCTTTGGCATAGTCAATAAAGCAGAAATAGATGTTTTTCTGGAATTTTCTTGCTTTTTCAATGATCCAGCAGATGTTGTCAATTTGATCTCTGGTTCCTCTGCCTTTTCTAAAACCAGCTTGAACATCTGGAAGTTCATGGTTGACGTATTGCTGTATAATTATAATTATACATTGTAACTGTATAATGGCTAAATATTAATATCCCTTACCAGATACTGTCGGGCTTCTCTGGTGGATCAGAGGGTGAAGCGTCTGTCTACAATGCAGGAGACCCGGGTTCGATCCCCAGGTTGGGAAGATCCCCTGGAGAAGGCAATGGCAACCCACTCCAGTATTCTTGCCTGGAAAATTTCATGGATGGAGAAGCCTGGTAGGCTATAGTCCATGGGGTTGCAGAGTCAGACACGGCTGAGCGACTTCACTCACTAACTCACTCACCAGATACTGTTAAGAATTTGAGGCATTTACACACACAAAGGTTTAAAACTTTTAGATGGTTGAAAATGGTGGAATCATGTGCAAGACCAGGGATAAACTGTCGAGAAAGGGTTGAGGAAAAAAATCAAGGAAGAAATCAAATATAACTGAAGACCTACAATGACAAAGATGGCATTGGTGGTCCAATGACAGGATTCTCACCATTCTGCAATGAGGAAGATGGATAGCGAGCCTGAAAACAAAGAAATAGGCTTTGAGATGTGAAGAACAGAGATCAACTGCAAGGCTAATCACGTCACAATCTCTTCCCCACTTCTCACCCTGCACAGCCTTCCTGCCACCTCAGCTGAGGGTCTAGAGGAGATGGTGAGGCCAGGGGCGGGTGAGAGGGTCCTCACACTTGGAGGAAAGGTGAGAAGATGGTCTCCTACAGGGAAATCCCATTTCTTCTCCACCACCCATCTTGGTTCACACGTGTCCCCTCCAGGGACAGATTCACCTCTGTACCCAGGTGGACTGTTCTAGAAGGCACCCAGGTGCACGACTCTTGAAAAGACCAATATCCTAGTTGCCATTTTTATAGAAATAAAAATCAAGCTGCATTGTATGATGAAGAACATGAGAACTGGTCCAAGGGCTGGGTCCAGGCTCTACATCCTAGCATTTCCAGGGCATGTTGCTACGTGATGGAGGTGGGATGTTTGATGTTGACTTACTGTCGGTACGTCGAGCTCACCACCAAGAATCTCTGGGACAGACTCTTCCATGGATGGGACCACTGAGAGAGCAGAAGCTGGAACACACCTTTAGGACCCATTTCCAGCGTTCTCGGAACCAGCCCCTAAAGTGTTGTTGGGGCAAACCACGGACGCACCACTTGAGCTAGAAGAAAGGATGCTTAAGGCCAGGTCCTGGGAGGGTTACTCCCAGCCGTGTCTTCCCTGCAAGTAAGGCCCAGCCCCATTTCCTCCCTGGAATCTGGAATCCCAACTGTGTGGAGGGAGGACACACACATGCCTGAACCGAGAGAACGTCATGCCCAGCTGGGCAGGAAGAGGCGACACCACAGGGCTGCTGAGCACGTGGGCTCAAGCCCCAGCCTCCCCTCTACCAGCTGGAAGAAGTTGGTGTTTCCTAAGAGAGTCAGAGATGCCCTCTGCATACTGCAGGCCAGAAGCCATTAGCTCCAAGCCCAGCAGCACCAAACTCAACTTTGACACATCCAGTTGTTTTCAGCGGAAGTGCAGTTGATTTACAGTGTTGTGTTAATGACTGCTATAAAAGTGATTGTTATATACATATACACATTCTTTTCCATTTTGATTCTCACAGGATATTGAACATAGCTCCTTGTGCTATACAGTAGGACCTTGTTGGCTATCCACTGTGTGTATAAAAGCAAACCTCTGCCAACCCCAGCCTCCCACGGTGTCCCTCCCCCAGCCCCCCCACCTTGTCAGCCCACAGTCTGTTCTCCGTATCTGTGATTCTGGCTGTCTAACAGGTAAGTTCACTCGTGTTGTACTTCAGATTTCACATTAAGTGATATCATATGATGTTTGTCTTTCTCTTTCTGACTTACTTCTCTTAGAGCCCAAAAAAGCAGATTTTAAGTCAGTCAGGACCTGCCTGTTTATCCAAAACTGCACCCAGCATCTGTGAGCCACAGATAAGACAAACATCCGGCCAGAAGAGACCTCAAGCCACAGTTCCGCTCCGCACTCTCCGACACAGAGGCTCCTGCCAAGCTGCCGAGTGATGTCACCCCCAAGCCCTCTGCAGCTCCTATCTACCCCAGCAGCTCCCCTGTTCCCGGCGCTACCCCTGTGCTGTAGCTTCTGGAAGGTCCCATTCTATGGGGGGCTTCCCCCCCGTGCAGGCCTGGCAGAGCGCACCCTGATAAAGCTGCTGGGCACCACTGCCAGCTCACGGCCGTATCATTCTCCCTAATCAGCCCCCAGGTCCCTCCACCTCGCACCGCGGTCAGGCCACCTGACACCTCTGACTGTGTCCTCGTCTGAAAAATGAAGACACTCATAGGCCCTCTGCGTGTGTGTTTGTGTCCCACTCCCCAACTCCAGGGACTGTGGCCCACCAGGGTCCTCTGTCCACGGGATTCTCCAGGCAAGAATACCAGAGTGTGCTGCCATTCCCGTCTCCAGGGGATCTTCCCCATCCAGGGGTCTAACCCAGGCCCCTTGCGTTGCAGGCAGATTCTTTACCGTCTGAGCCACTAGGGAAGCCCATGGGTCTAATGCCACTTAGAAGGCAAATCAGGAACCGCTGCCTGGCTGGTGTGCTGGGCCGAGGTCCTCAAGCACAGGCCGAGGACTCTCAACACCCCTTTCTCAACAGCCGCTCAGCGTGGGATACACTGAAGCCCAAGCAGCCCCGACCCCTTCACACGCCTATTTGCTTGTTTCTCTGTTTACCTCTTCCACGTGCTTACTTGTGCTTGAATCTTTACTGAACGTGAAAATGTAAAGAGCAAAATACGAGACAGAGGAGCCACTGATGAGGGACGACATTCCAGAGAACATAAGAGACTCCTGGAGACCCCACTGACCGCAGCATCACAAATCCAGAGCATCCTTGTTCTCCTGGCCCTACGCTTCCCTACAGCTCTGCAGCCACAACCACGAGCATCGTCTCTGACATGGACCGCACCCCGTATGTCTGCTCACTTTCAGCCGAGCGCCCCCACCCCAGAACCGGCAGTCGGCCCCCTGGAAGGCGAGTCGGGGCCACCCCTTTCTTCCTTGTCTGGGATTCTCTCCAAGTGGCTCCAGACATTCAGGGCAAGGGCTTCACTGCTCTCCGGCCCAGAGCAGGCAGCCGCTTCCCGTGGCCCCGGCATCCCCGTGGGGGTGTGCTGAGCTGTGAGAAGCGCGAGCCTCCTCTTTCTCTGTGTTGAACGTCTTCGAGGCCCCCTGCCCCTGACGTGGACGAGGACAGTAACAGGGAGACCCGGGCTGCCTCTGCTGGGGTCTGTTGTGGGGACAGTGGCCTCTGCATCACTCCTGAGGTGCACAGGGCTGCTGACCAGATCAAATGACAGGAAGCTGCCCCCTCTGCAGGTCAAAGCCCTCTGGGTACCAGTGGCGTCTCGTGGTCCAGCCTCACTTTGTTACTATCCGAGGTCACCGATAGGTGGCGTTTTACAGCCATGCAGACCCCCACGTGCTTCCTCCCAGCTCCCACAGCACAGACAGACCAGCCGGGTTACCTGTTACTGACAAGCTGTCCATCAGCTGGAGGTTGTAGCATGATAGATGTATTCTTTTAAGATGTTGAATGTTCCAAAGTCTCCAGTTACCAGACTCCTGGAAAAGAACAAGTGGGCTGGGGGACCACCGTTGCCTGCGGGTCTGTGACTCTGGCTCAGCCAGCTCTGCTGGCCAGCACTGGAAGGGGTGACATCCTGAGCTGGGGTGGCAAGAACCCCACTGAGGACCAGACCCAGCCACGTGGACAAAGCTGGGCCTCATGGTCACACGGTCCTGGACTTCCAGGATGGCTCCCCTCTGTTACGAGATTTAAACATTCTTCTCATTTCCTTGGGCTTCCCTGATAGCTCAAGTAAAGAATCTGCCTGTAATGCAGGAGACCCCGGTTCAATTCCTGAGTCACAAAGATCCGCTGGAGAAGGGATAGGCTACCGGCTCTCGTATTCTTGGGCTTCCCTTGTGGGTCAGCGGATAAAGAATCTACCTGCAATGCGGGAGGCCTGGGTTTGATCCCTGAGTTGGGAGGGCCCCCTGAAGAAGGGAAAAGCTACCCTCTCCAGCATTGTGGCCTGGAGAATTCCATGGACTGTACAGTCCACGGGGTCGCAAAGAGTCAGACACGGCTGAGCAACTTCCACCTTCACTTTCTCATTTCCTTGAGCTTGAATGCTCTCACCTTCATGAAAAGTAACTATCCACTGTGTTTGGAAGAGACGACCAAGAGCCTGCATTTAGTGGGTATCTGGTACCGCGTGGGGCACTTGGAAGAGACCATGGCCAAAGCATTAGACACAGTTCCTGCCTCCGAAGGGCTTGCTTCTCCCAGGGGACGGAAGGGTGAGCAGACAGCTGGCACGCCGTCGAGCATGTCTGCACTCAGAAAACTACAACACGCACGCGTCAACACAATCTGGGGTGGAGACAGAGATGACTCTTAGGGGTGGTGATTTCTAAGCTGATCTCCGCAGGGTCCAGAGGAGACAGCATATGAAAGGGCGGGGAGAGGTGGGGCGAGGGCTTTGGCTCAAGGGCAACACCGGGAAGAGGCCAGAAGCCAGAGAAAGTGAGGTAGGAGGACAGCGCCCAGGCGGCAGGAGGGTCTTGTGTGTCCAGGAAGACTCTGGACTTTGTTTTATTCTGCTGAGATATAATTCACAGTTGATACTTTTCTCCCATTTCAAGTATACACATCAGCGTATACAGTCTAGTCACAAGCTTGTGCAACCGCCACCACTACCTAATTCCAGAACATTTTCATCACCCCCTAAAAAACCCCACCTCTATGAGCAGGCAGCCTCCACCATCCCCTCTGACAACACAGTCTGTTTCCTGTCTCAGTAGATTTGCCTATTCTGGACGCTTCACGTAAACAGAATCAGACAGTCTATGGTCTTTGGCATCTTTCATGGAGCATAATGTTTCAGATTCGTGCACGTTGCAGCAGGTGTTTGAACCCCCTCCCTTTTCATGCCTGAATAATATTCCACAGCTCAGATAGACTTGTTGCTGTTGTTCAGTTGCTAAGTCGTGTCTGACTCTTTTGACCTCATAGACGGCAGCACACCAGAGTCCTCTGTCCTCCACGATCCCCCAGAGTTTGCTCAAATTCAGGTCCATCAAGTCGGTGATGCCAGCCAACCATCTCATCCTCTGCTGCCCCCTTCTCATTTTGTCTTCAATCTTTCCCAGCATCAGGGGCTTTTCCAATGAGTCAGCTCTTTGAATCGGGTGGCAAAGGATTGGAGCTTCAGCTTCAGCATCAGTCCTTCCAATGAATATTCAGGGTTGATTTCCTTTAGGACTGACTGGTTTGATCTCCTTGCAGTCCAAGGGACTATTAAGAGTCTCCTCCAGTACCACAGCTTGAAGGCATCAATTTTTCAGTGCTCAGCCTTCTTTATGGTCCAACTCTCCCATCTGTACGTGCCTACTAGAAAAATCATAGCTTTGACTGTAAGTCAGACTTTCTTATATGAGCACTGGGGCCCAGTAAAATGAGCATTTCTTTTTTTCCCCCCAGAGATAAAAAGCATTTAAAGACTTTAATATAGTAATTTATACAGGGGATATAAGTATACAAGTGTAATTCAATTTTATGATATCTCAGACCAAAAAAAATAGTATTTCATCACTTCAGTCCTTTCTTTAGCTTGACAAACAGCAGTTGATTCACACCTAATAAATTATTTTGATTGAAAAAGTATATTCTGTAGAAACTCAGGATTGTGAATTCGTAACTATACTTGATTCTTATTAGGTACATGTTGCTATCATCTCAGATTTTTATCTAATTCTGATGGTTCAGTTTGACATTTCTCTCTCACATCTCCTGCTGATGATTTACATTTCTGATAACGTATAATATCAAGTTTAATTTTTCTAAACTGACACTAATTTTATTTCTTGCCCATATTTCTTTTCACTTTTAGGTCCATCTGCCTAGCTTCTCTGTCCTTACTGGAATTTGCAACACCATCAAGTTTATCATGAACTGAAAATGTCACAATCTTTCTTCCAAGTCACTATTGAGGGTGTTAAATGAGGCAGATAAAATGAGCATTTCTTTAGCACCTACTGTGTGCAGAGTCATACTTTGTATGTGTTGTCAGATTCACGATTTTAAAGTTAAAAGCTATTATTTCTTTTCTAAACATTCATTTATTTATTTGGCTGGGTTGGGCCTGAGCTGCAGCATTCAGGATCTCTAGCTGTGGCACGGGGTCTTAGTTGCCCCGTAGCATGGGGGGATCTTACTTCCCTGATCAGGGATCAAAGCCAGGTCCTTTTCATTGCAAGTAAGAGTCTTAACCACTAAACAACCCGGGAAGCCCCAGATGCTATGGTTTCTAATGATAGAAACCAGCAAAGAGGGTCCACTGGGGTCACACAGCTGATGCATCGTGGAGGAGGAGGAGATTTCCAAGATCTTCCAAATGTTCCACAGCGGGTACATGGCTGAGCCCGACAGGAAGCCAGGTTTCCTGGCTCAGAGTCCCACGCCCTTCCAATGTTGCAAAATCTGACTTCTTTCTGTGCAAGGCCGCCATGCTCCTTGCTGTCTGAGCAAGGCAGGAGCTCTGGGGCTGTCATCTGGCATGCTTCATTCTGCTGTGCAAGGGTTTAGATGAGATGCCTGACATTTCCAGTAGTCTTGTACAGATGTGAGAGTTGGACCATGAAGGAGACTGAGTACTGAAGAATTGATTCTTTTGAACTCTGGTGTCAGAGAAGACTCCTGAAGAGCCCCTTGTACAGCTCCTTGGAAATCAAACCAGTCAGTCCTAAAGGAAATCAACCCTGATACTCATTGGAAGGACTGATGCTAAAGTTGAAGCTCCAATACTTTGGCCACCTGATGCGAAGAACTGACTCATTGGAAAAGACCTGGAGGCTGGGAAAGATTGAGGGCAGGAGGAGAAGGGGACGACAGAGGATGAGGTGGTTGGATGGCATCACCGACTCAAAGGACAGGAATTTGAGCAGACTCAGGGAGACGGGGAAAGAGAGGGAGACCTGGCATGCTGCAGTCCCTGGGGTCACAGAGAGTCAGACACGACTGAGTGACTGAAGGAGAAGAAGGGCTCCAGATAACACAACAGGAGAGGAGGGAATCCCACACCACCCCCGAGACCAGCATGTCCGCAGTCATCTGTAAGGCAGGTGTGGGACGATGCAGGGCACCTGGAAAAGTCTGTCCCCTGACCTGGAGCTGCCAATTTCCCTTCCTCTTCCCTTTCTCTCTTGGCTCTTGCCAGGACCCACGGCAAGAAAATTGTTAGAGAATTTACTGCAAACTGGGTGGACTTGGAGGGCATTATGCTAAGTGAAATAAGTCAGACAGGGAAAGACAAATACTGTATGATATCACTTATACATGGAACCTGAAAACTACAGTGAAAGCTGCTGAGTTGTGTCTGATTCTTTGCAACCCCATGGACTGTACAGTCCATGGAATTCTCCAAGCCAGAATACTGGAGTGGGTAGCCTTTCCCTTCTCCAGGGGACCTTTCCAACCCAGGGATCAAACCCAGGTCTCCAGCATTGCAGGCAGATTCTTTACCAGCTGAGCCAGAAGGGTAGCCCTATCAGACAAAATAAGTCCTTAATCTAGACCACTCTTCATCTTTCTCAGGATTTTTGGTTGGTTGGTTGGTTGGCTGGTTTATGGTTTTTCTCTGGCTTTGTTACTCATGATAAATGTCCCAACTGATGCAGAACCTAGAACCTGACATTAGGGTAGAAAAATTAGGATGGAAAATAAAGAGCTGTCAATAGGTTATTCCTCATGTCTATAAATATGAAATATCTATAATAGCAATAATCACATAAGCTTTTCTCGAATCTATCAAAAGGATGTGA
The DNA here is from genome assembly GCF_019320065.1 of Cervus canadensis. Taxonomy (NCBI): domain Eukaryota; kingdom Metazoa; phylum Chordata; class Mammalia; order Artiodactyla; family Cervidae; genus Cervus; species Cervus canadensis. The sequence goes on along the minus strand of NC_057414.1, from coordinate 46,544,214 downwards.
AATTTATCAACTCGTTTTAAGGTGCTCACCTATTTCTGATACCAGTGAAATGTGAAAGTTGTTCAGTCGTGTGCATCTCTTTGCGACCCTATGGACTGCCGCCGGCCAGGCTCCTCTGTCTATGGAATTCTCTAGGCAAGAAAACTGGAGTGGGTTGCCCTTTTCCTTCTCCAATTTCTGAAACCAAAGACTGTACAAATTAAACCCATCAGTGAGTGAAAAAGAGACTCTCTCCCAGGACGTTTCACCCTCAGAACACACAGGTGATGTAACACAACCCGAAAGAGACAGGTAGTCCTTTCATGGGTTTGAATCTGTAGGAGCCACCATGGACAGTTTGTTTGTTTTTTCCAACTATTGTCCATCTCCATCTCTTTGCTTGTTTGCTCTTCTTTCTATTTTTAAAAATACCTGTTTATTCATTAACTATCTGGCTGTGCCAGGTCTTGGGTGCAGCAGGTGGCATCTTAGCTCCCTGAGCAGGGATCAACTCATGTCCTCTGCTTTGGAATTAAACGTCTTCACCACTGGACCACCAAGGAAATCCCCTCTATGATTTTTTAATTCTATCCTTGGTCCAATAAACTGATTTCATGCCCACCCCCCACCATTTGGAGAACACCCTCACGGAGCACTCAATTGCATTGTTCTCTTGAGTCCCCTATAAGGCTCGCTTGGGACGGGCTTGACCTTGAAAAGCCACATCTTACACACTGTGTCGTACACATCGTGTACACCTACACGGAGATGGCTGGATGGCATCGCCGAGTCAATGGACATGAGTTTGAGCAAACCCCAGGAGATGGTGGTGGACAGGGAGGCCTGGCGTGCTGCAGTCCACGGGGTCACAAAGAGACACGACTGAGCGCCTGCACGGTAGCACGTTGAACACAGAACACAGAACACCAAGCAGAAGCCTGCCAGTATCTTAGGATCTCATTCAAGTTCCTCAACCTGAGTTCCTAAAATCTAATCTGAGAGCTCTTCCCCGTGTGCATGAAATGGAAACGAAACAAAACAAAACGCTGTGATAAACCTGTGAGAACCCACAGTGGGGTCTGCATGCCTGTCCTGCTGAGATGCAGACACCTGAACGGTGACTCCAGGGACCCCAGCCCCAGCCTCACGGGGATGGTCACACGGTCCACGTGACAACCACCACCTGGCTTCCTGCGGTCCACCCTGACCCATCCGCGGTTGGGTGGTCCTGAGGCAACCAGGAAGGCAAGCTGAATAAACACACTCACTCAGAAGAAGACAAACTCGTTTATAAATTCCTTGGGTGACCTCAGGCTGAAGTTTTCAGCGAGGCGAGGCTCCCCATCTCAGGGACACTGGTTTTCACAGGTTACTGAAACTGTGTGTGTGTGTGTGTGTGTAAACTGTGTGTGTGTGTGTGTGTGTGTAAACTGTGTGTGTGTGTGTGTGTGTGTGTGTAAACTGTGTGTGTGTCTGTGTGTGTGTGTGTGTGTGTCCTAAGAGGCCACACGTTCATCAGACCTAGCATGACGGTCAGTAAGTGCTCTTTGGAGTATGCAGTCAGTGTCCCCCTGAGCCAGGATACTCACCTTCTGGAGGAGACAGAGGGTGGGACCAGCATTTCATTCTGGGGTCTGAGCTTTACCCGCCACGTCTCCCTCAACACTGTGGCCTCCCAGCTTTACCTGGGGACCCTCAGCCGGGCTGACCACGGTCATGGGGCCACAGACGGCTCTCAGGAGCTTCAGCCTCTGCAGTGGTACAAGTGGTTCCTTGATAAAATCTCAAATAAATCAAACTAGGTAATTTCATCCGTGTTTGCGTGGTGAGATTTGGTCTATTTCGCACTCATTCACAAAGGAGGTGTGTTAAGGTCTTTATGACAAGTGTGGAGTGGGAGGAGAGAAGGTCCCAGGAGGAGAAAATCCTTGAGAGCGACATCCACCAGCCCTCAGTGGTAGAGGCTGGCCGGGGCCAGGGACACTGTGCTTCATTCAGGAGAGGGCCCCGAAGCCTCTGCTCAGCTCAGGCACCTTCCACTGAGCTGGTGGGAAAACAGCTACTGCCCAGGTCCAGCCAGAGGAAAGGAACAGAGTGAAAACTCCTGCCCACAAGGAGCTCACGTTGTAGAAAAACGGCTGCTGCTGCCATTCAGTCACTAAGTCGTGTCGAACCCTGCGATATTGTGGACCATGGACCTCTTGGCGTCCACCAGGCTTCCCTGTCCTTCACCATCTCCTGGAGAGTGCTCAAATCCATGTCCATTGAGCCAGTGATGCCATTCAACCATCTTATCCTCTGTCACCCCCTTCTCCTCCTGCCTTCAACCTTTTCCAGCATCAAGGACTTTTCCAATGACTCGGCTCTTCTCATCAGGTGGTCAAAGTTTTGGAGCTTCAGCTTCAGCATCAGTCCTTCCAATGAATATTCAGGACTGATTTCCTTTAGGACTGACTGGTTTGATCTCCTTGCAGTCCAAGGGACTCTCAAGAGTCTTCTTCAGCACCACAGTTTGCAAGCATCAGTTCTTCGGTGCTCAGCCTTCTTTGTTGCCCAACTCTTACATCCGTACATGAAAAATAAGACAAATTAAATAGAAGCTATATTGTTTTTAGATGTTTTTTAAATTGAGATATAATCACAAAACAAAAAAAAAATGCACCATTTTAAATCACACACTTCAAAGGATTTTAGTACCTTCACTCTTCCGTACAACCATTGTGCTATCCAATTCCACAACATTTCCATCAGCCCAAAAAGAAACCCTATACTTGTTGAAGGTCAGTCCCAGTAGCCCCTCCCCTAGTCCCTGGCAACCCCTCATCTACTTTCTGTTTCTATGGATTTACCTCTCTTGGACGTTTCCTGCCCATGGAACCATACAATACGTGGCCTTCTGAGTCTGGTTTCTCTGGCTTAGCATGATGTTGTAGCATGGGTCAATTTTTTATCCCATTTTATGACTACTCTGGCTTTTTATTACAAAAAGACAAAAGATACTTTGATCTATTAATATATGTCTTTTGCTAAAGGAAAAAACAGTACTATGGAAAACAAATTTATAAATTTGCTGATACATAATAGACAGTTGCTTGCTTCCTAGTTTTCACTGAAAACTAAAGTTTATTATAGCTAAAACTTATAATCCATGTGTAAAAATAACACTGTTAGGAACAACAACAGGGAAGGGAAACAACTTTTTATAGAAAGTATGAGAATAAAATGGGATTATTTTCATATAGACAGTATGCAATAAATGTAATATATAAAATAAATGTATCAAAGTAGAAAAAGAGAGTAATTTTGTCCTACAATAAAATGACTGGTCACTCCAGAATAAGAAAGGGAAAAGACAACAAAATCTAAATTGAGTAGAGAAAGCTTCAGAAGTTTTATGGAAAGGGACTTTTATCTTATGAGGTCAAAGCTGACTAACATTGTACAGACTTGTTTTTAAGGATTTTTTTCCTGAGCTCAATAAAGTCCTGATACAAAACAAAAGGTTTTCTTTCTGTTTAAGCCAGGACATTTCTTAAGTGATTGGTTTACTTTTAGTAAAAGATGATAAAGGATTTTCTTTCCCTTTAATGTTGTCTGCCCCGAGAAGAAAGATTCTGTGTGTTAGGAAAATGTTTAAATATCTTTGCTAGAATTGGGATGGCTCAGAAAACATATTCTTCAGGAGAAACTGCAGTGTACACAATATCAGACCTGAGTCTTATACTTGACTTTGAGGTTTTGTTATCTGCTTGCAAACTTCAGAGAAATCACAAAAGTTAGTTTCTGCTTTACTCTTGACCCTTCTCTGAAAAAAATTTACCATCAACTACAGGAAAAAATGCTTCCTCTTACAAGTGAGTCATGGAAAAAACCCTGACAAGGACTCTAGAATGCAGGTTTCTGACAACTTTAGGATCATAACATGGAGCTGGGTAAGAATTTCCAAAACTCGAATGGAAAACTGATTCACAACGCTGCTAAGCCAAGATCAAGCCAAACAAAAGTTAATTGCTAGGGACTAAATGAACTGATGGAGATGATTGCAATTTTTTTTGAGTTTTTTTTTCATTTATTTTCATTAGTTGGAGGCTAATTACTTTACAATATTGTAGTGGGTTTTGTCATACATTGACATGAATCAGCCATGGAGTTACATGTATTCCCCATCCCAATCCCCCCTCCCACCTCCCTCTCCACCCGATTCCTCTGGGTCTTCCCAGTGATGATTGCAATTTTATAACTGCTTTTAAAGAATTAGTAGTATTGGTTGCTCAGTCATGTCTGACTCTTTGCGACCCCATGGACTGCAGCCCACCAGACTCTTCTGTCCATGGAGTTCTCCAGGCAAGAATCCTGGAAGTGGGTCGCCATTCCCCTCTCCAGGGAATCTTCCAAACCAGGTCTGCTGCATTGCAGGCAGATTCTTTACCATCTGAGCCACCGGGGAAGCTTGGCCTTTTGGCTAAGATCAAGTATCTGTTCTTACCAGTTTAAAGCATTGCTGAGTCTTTAATGTTTTGTTCTCCAGATTTAGAGGATATATTTTCTCCTGTCTTTTAAGCTGTCTATAACTTGCAGCAGTTTGGTAAAGTGTACTTTTTTCTCTTTTCCTTTTTTTTCTTAAATTAAAAAAAAAAACTTTTTATTTTGTATTGGAGTAGAGCCGATAATAAGTGTGATGGTTTCGGGTGGACAGCAAGGGCCTCGGCCATACACACACACACATGTCTATTCTCCCGCAAACGCCTCTCCCATCCAGGCTGCACGCAATGCTGAGCAGAGTTCCATGTGCTATACAGGAGGTCCTTGCTGGTGATCCATTTTAAATATAGCGGGGTGTACATGATGTTCCCGAAGCCCCTAATGATCCCTTCACCCGGCAGCCATAAGCTCATTCTCTAAGTCTGTGAGTCCCTTTCCTATTTTGTTAGTAAGTTCATCTCCATTGTTTCTTCTTAGATTCCCCATATAAGGAATGTCACACGATAGGTCTTCTTCTCCATCGGACTTGCTTCACTCCGTACAGCAATCTCTATGCCCATCCATGTTGCTGCAAATGACACTATTTCTTTCTCTTTAATGGTTGAGTAATATTCCATTGTGTATATACACCACATCTTCTTTTTAATTTTTATTTCAGTTCAGCCCAGTCGCTCAGTCATGTCCAACTCTTTGCAACCCCATGGACTGCAGCACACCAGGCGTCCCTGTCCCTCACCAGCTACCTGAGCTTGCTCAAACTCATGTCCATTGAGTTGATGCCATCCAACCATCTTGTCCCCTGTCGTTCCCTTCTCTATCTGCCCTCAATCTTTCCCAGCATGAGGGTCTTTTCCAATGAATCAGTTCTTCGCATCAGGTAGCCAAAGAGTTGGAGCTTCATATTCAGCATCAGTCCTTCCAATGAATATTCAGGGTTGATTTCCTTTAGGATTGACTGGTTGGATCTCTTGCAGTCCAAGGGACTCTCAAGAGTCTTCTCCAACACCACAGTTCAAAAGCATCAATTCTTCAGTGCTCAGCTTTCTTTATAGTCCAACTTGCACATTCCATCCAAATATGACTACTGGAAAGACCATAGCTTTGACTAGCCTGACCTCTGTTAGTAAAGTAATGTCTCTGCTTTTTAATACGCTATCTAGGTTTGTCATAGTTTTTCTTCCAAGGAACAAGTGTCTTTTAATTTCATGGCTGCAATCACCATGTGCAGTGATTTTGGAGCCCAAGAAAATAAAGTCTCTCACTGTTTTCATTGTTTCCCCATCTATTTGTCATGAAGTGACGGGACCAGATGCCATGATCTTCATTTTTTGAATGTTGAGTTTTAAGTCAACTTTTTCATGCTTCTCTTTCACTTTCATCAAGAGACTCTTTAGTTCCTCTTCACTTTCTGCCATAAGGGTAGTGTCATCTGAGTTATTGATATTTCTCCCAGCAATCTTGATTCCAGTTTGTGCTTTATCTGGTCCAGCATTGCACATGATATACTCTGATTATAAGTTAAATAAGCAGGGTGACAATATACAGCCTTGATGTACTCCTTTCCCAATTTTGAACCAGTCCATTGTTCCATGTCTGGTTCTAACTGTTGCTTCTTGACCTGAATACAGATTTCTCAAGAGGCAGGTAAGGTGGTTTGGTATTCCCATCTCTTTAAGAATTTTTCACATTTTGCTGTGATCCACACAGTCAAATGCTTTGACATAGTCAATGAAGCTGAAGTAGATGTTTTTCTGGAATTCTCTTGCTTTTTCTATGATCCAGCAGATGTTGTCAATTTGATCTCTGGTTCCTCTGCCTTTTCTAAATCCAGCTTGAACATCTGAAAGTTCTCGGTTCACAGACTGTTGAAGCCTGGCTTGGAGAATTTTGAGCATTACTTTGCTAACATGTGAGATGAATGTAATTGTGCAGTAGTTTTAACATTCTTTGGCATTGCCTTTCTTTGGGATTGGAATGAAAACTGACCTTTTTCAGTCCTGTGGCCACTGCTGAGTTTTCCAAATGTGAAGCATGTTGAGTATAGCACTTTAATTATTTCTTTATTTTTGGCTGTGCTGGGCCTTCATTGTTGGGAGGGCTTTTCTCTAGGTGCAGTGAGTGTGGTCTGCTGTCTGGATGAGGTGAGCGTGGCCTGCTGTCTGGATGCGGTGAGTGTGGCCTGCTCTCTTGGTGTGGTGAGTGTGGCCTGCTCTCTGGGTGCGGTGAGCATGGTCTGTTCTCTGGGTGTGGTGAGTGTGGCCTGCTGTCTGGGTGCAGTGAGTGAGCATGGCCTGCTCTCTGGGTGTGGTGAGTGTGGTCTGCTATCTGGGTGCAGTGAGTGTGGCCTGCTCTCTAGGTGCAGTGAGTGAGCATGGCCTGCTCTCTGGGTGCTGTGTCTGGGTGTCTCTCGTTCTGGGCCATGGGCTCTAGGGCGTGTGGGCTTCAGTATTTGTGGTGCACAGGCTTAGCTGCTCCACAGCATGTGGGATCTTCCTGGACCAGGGAGCAAACCTGTGTCTCCTGCGTTGGCAGGTGGATTATTTATCACTGAGCCACCATGGAAGCCCTATACCACATCTTCTTTATCCATTCATCTGTCAGTGGACATTTAGGCTGCTTCCATGTCTTGGCTATTGTAAACAGTGCTGCAATGAACACTGGGGTGCATGTATCCTTTTAGATCATGTTTTTCTCCAGATATGTCCCCAGGAGTGGGATTGCAATGTCTATTTTTAGTTTTTTAAGGTAGCTAATTTTTTTGTTTTTTTATGGTAGCTCTATTTTTAGTTTCTTAAGGAACCTCCATAATGTTCTCTGTAGAGACTGTACCACTTTACATTCCCACCAACAGTGTAGGAGGGTTCCCTTCTCTCCACACCCTCTTCAGCAGTTATTGTTTGTGGATTTGGTAAAGTGTACTTTTGTAAACAAAAGTTGAAACATTTATCATTTTCTCCCTTCCTGATCCCTCCAGTATTCAGAAACTCCCAGTAAACATTCCTATTTTTCATGGCAATACATGTATTTACATAAGTCCCATAAGAATCTGTTCTCCTTGTAAAAGACACAATTTGACAAGTCATGACCATTCTCTCAGGTTCCGGACCTGAGCTGGTGCTCTGACCTGGGACCTGGGACCTGCAAGGGAGGCCAGGTTCCCACAGGAGGGCCCTGTGACTCCACGGCCAGTGTGTCTGGCAATGATGGTACCACTACTTGAGTGCCTACACAAGGAAAAGTGTGTCTCAGTAACGTGGGGCCCCTCAGGGTTCTCAGAGACGCTGCAGGTACATGACACCCCTTCCTTCCTGGGCACATCTAGGGCAGTGCTCTCAGAGGATGCCGACAGCCAAGCTCTGCATCCTTTGGTTGCACATTTCCCTTTATTCCTGGATGACTCTTTTCTCCTTACTGATGCAGAGTTCCCTATGGGCATTATTGTCTTTAGAATATCACAGGTTTCATTCCGTGGATTTCTGACTTTCATCATTTCTGCCAAGATGTCATCTGCTGGTCTTATTCTTTGCAAGTAATGTGCTTTTCCTGTGTGGCTACAAGTTTGAATCTATTTTTTTTTTTTTAATTGATGGAGGGACTTCTCTAGTGGTCCAGTGGTTAAGACTCCCAATGCAGGAGGCCTGGTTAGATTCCTGGTCGGGGAACTAGATCCCGCATGCTGCGACTAAAGATCCCATGTGCCACAACTAAGACTCACTGCAGCCAAATTTTTTTAAAAAATTGAGAGATGTATGATTCACTACCCTAAAATGCATCCATTTCAAGGACATCATTTTACTGTTGATGAACGTATGCATTCTTGTCACCACTTAAAACCAAGATATAGAATATGTGTCACCTCCCTACCTGTCACTTATCCCCTTGTAATCAATTTCCTTTAATCACTAGCCCATCTGATTAGGTGTTAATAGCCATGGGTTCCTTTTACTTTTTTAAGAATTCTACATAAACCACATACATCCAAGCCTGTTCTTTTTTATTGCCTAGTGGTTTTCCAACACATGAGCACATAATAACTTGCTCAGCCATTCACACAGGGATGACTATTTCAAAGACTGTGTTGTACAGATTTTCAGCTTTTATAAATAAAATTTCTGGAAACATGCATGTGTGTTAAGGCACTTCAGTTACTTCTGACTCTTTTACGACCCCATGGACTGTAGCCTGCCAGGCTCCTCTGTCCATGGGATTCTCCAGGCAAGAACACTGGAGTGGGTTGCCATGCCTTCCTCCAGGACATAATGGTCCACAGGAAACATGAAAAACTGTTTAACAACTCTTAGAAATGAGAGCCTTATTACTCTACTGACCAACCTCAGAGATGTGTTGACTTTAAGCCAAGATATAACCCATAAAAAACTTGACGGTCCTGCGGAAACCAGACAACACGTTTGAGAAGATATTCACAATGTCATCATGGCAGGCCTGAAGAAGAAGAAAAGAGTGACTTTGGTGTTTATGTTGATGGAGTCACTTGGCACATACAGGATATGGGACATAATGCCGTAGAGTCTCGTGCCTTCACTTCTGCTGGGGCTCCGGAGACCCTGGAGTAGGATTCTTTGCTTGGGAATCCTCCTATACTCCAAAGTATAAGGCACTGGTTTTTCTATATTTCCCAATTTTCCCATATCATGCTTTTCAGTATCCTGAAACACTTGTGTCCGTGAATTTATCAAAGTTCGCAAGCCACATTCATGTTACACATTATTCCAGAATGTATAACAATGAGGATCAGGAGTTAGAATAATAATGGTGGAGAGCAGGACCGCCTACAAAATCTTTATTTTTCAGCAGAAAGAACAAAGGGCTGGATGCATTTGAGGATGAAAGCGGAAAAGACAGGAGCAGGCCACGTGAGTCAATGTAGAATCTAAGGATGATCACGTGTAATTGAGTCAGTCCTTCTGAATTAGAGACTGACATTAGTTTACACCTCTCTGGAGATTCATTCCCTTACTCTGGAAACCAATAAAGATTTCAGAAGTCTCTCTATGGACAGTGTTTTAGAGATACCTCCAGCGAGGACTTTCCTGGTGACCAGTGACTGAGACTCCATGCTCCCAATGCAGGGGGCCCAGGCTCAATCCCTGGTTCAGGAACTAAATCCCACATGCTGCAAGCAAGAGCCCGAATGCTGCAAGGAAGATCAAAGATCCCTCATGCCTCAACGAATACCCAGTGCAGCCAAATAAATAATAAACACTTTTTAAAAAACAAATACCTTCAGTGCATTAAACAGAGAATCAGTTTACACTCAGTCCCCTGGGTTTTTTGGTTTCTTTTTGCCCAATCTTCTATTCGCTTCTCCAGGAAGAATTTTATTTATTTATTTATTGAAGTATAGTTTGGTTTACAATGTTGTTTTGGCTTCAGGTATACGGCAAAGTGATTCAGTTATATGTGCATAGATATCAATTTTTTTCAGATTATTTTCCCTTATAGGTTATTACGAAATATTAAGTATCGTTCCCGCCAAGAAGAATCTTCAAGCCTGAGTGATGGGGCAGCTCCTTGAAGTGAAATTCATGATTCTGGTGAGAGAATTACATTTCGTCTCTAATAGAAATAAGATATTCAGAATATCCAGGATGAACATCAAGAGAAAAAGAATATAAGTGACAAGTATGATCTCTTCTAATTTCCCAACATCAAGCCCCACAAGAAGCCCCTTCAGCTAACCATCCAATAGCCGCCTAATCTCATCAAGCAATTTACCAGCGCAACCCCTAATATGCCCACCATTCCTCCAAAAATAGTCAGGGGACTGTAAAACCCCTATCTGCCAACTGATGGGACTGTCCCTACCGTAGCACAAATGCACGCTTCACATTATCTGGTACTAAAGTAATCTTTGGTGGCCACTGGACTCATTAACTGCTCATAAACATTTCATGAACATGCATGTGTGCTAATTCAGTTCCGTTGTGTCCAACTCTTTGCGACCCCACAGACTGTAGCCCAGTAGGCTCCTCTGTCCATGGGATTCTTCAGGTAAGAATACTGTAGTGGAGGGTTGCCATGCCCTTCTCCAGGAGATCTTTCCAACCCAGGGATTGAACCCGAGTCCCTTACATCTCCTGCATTGACACACAGGCTTTTTAGCACTAGCACAGCCTGGGAAGCCCATTCCACGAATACTCCCATCTAATTATAACGAACTGAACTGTGAGAAGGACGTGCACAGCAGAGCATCTCGCTATATAACCTGCAGCTGTCAATCAAGACTGTCAAACAATGACACCTCCCCTGGATTATGCAAATGACCCTCCTCAAAAACTCCGTACTCCAGCCCTCCCGGGCCATCTGCCTCTCTTGGCATGGCCCACCTCTCTCTTGAGGTGTTCTCTCTGCTCTTTCTTTGTGCGTGCTCAGTCATGTCTGACTCTGTGACCTGTTCTTTCTTTCCTTATCGTTAATAAACTTTCTTGCAATGGGTAAGACCTTAGATTCTCCTTTGCCTCCTTACCAGGAACCGAGCCCCAAAGGAGGAAGAGGCTCTAGACTCTCCTTCCTCTAACAAGTCCAGGTTCTCAGCAGCACAAGAGGCACTGTCTTCCTGGTCGCTCAGAGCCTTTCCCAAGACTGTTCTTGGAAACAGGCCCTAAACGTTCTGTGGCCGCCATCCTGAGCTTGACTTAAGAGTCGTTTCTGAGAAAGTCAAACACGCAGGTGAAGAGTCAGTGTAAGCAGTCTGTGGCTCAGGAGCTAGTTGTTTCAGGATGAGGGTGACACACGGCTTGTCTTCTGAGGATCCCTGAAAGAAGGCAGCATCAGGATGGTGTGGTCAAGGACATCCTGGCTTCGGGGAAAATGACAAGGATGCTGACTCCACGGAGAGGAGACACTGCCTGGCCATGTGGATCTGTCCCCCAGGTCACAGTGTCGTGTTCTGATCATTCTAATCTACTGAAACCTGCTCTAGTCTTGTTGGCTTCCACACCCTTGTGTTGCCTCTAAAATGTGATCGCTGTACTTTATCTAAATGTTCCCAGTTCTTACAAGTTTTCCTGCTGCAATATTTCACATCTCACCAAAAGCTGAAGTTCTTCCTGTTATTTCATCTCATTGCATAGTCTCTGATTGCCTCTGTTGGAGAGTATAAATAAGTCCGACTCACTGGAAAAGACTCGGATGATGGGAAAGATTTGAAGGCAAAAGGAGACGAGGGCAGCAGAGGGTGAGATGGTTGGATAGCACCACTGATTCAAAGGACATGAACTTGGGCAAACTCCAGGAGATATGACGGACAGGGAAGTCTGGCATGCTACAGTCCATGGGGTCGCAAAGAGCTGAACATGACTTAGCGACTGAAAAACAACAACTTAAATAAGTCCAGGGACTTCCTTGGAGGTCCAGAGGTTAACACTTCACCTTCTGGTGCCCAGGCTGCTCATTCGATCCCTGGTTGGGGTACTAAGATCCCACATGCTTTGCAGTCAAGAAAACAAAACATAAAATAGAGGCAATGTTGTGACAAATTCAATAGAGACTTCAGAAATGGTCCATATCAAAAAAATCTAAAAACATTTTTTTAAAAGTCCAGAATGAGGAACTCTGAAGTATTTATAGAGCTAACTTTTAAACTTGTAGTAAAGTTGCATTTAAATAATTTACTGTTCAGAAATATTTCACACAGTTTGTGGACATAACAGCCCCGGTCAGCCTGAGCCATAGGAAACAGCACTTGGTATTGGATGAGTGGACTCGAGAGTTTGGAAGCAGGAAAACTCCATTTCCTGCTGCCTCATTCAATGAGGCAAAGCTATGCCCATTTTTATACCAGCTTTTGTACTCAAACCAACTGGTTGGAAGAGAAATATCTTTGGGAATGTTGGGACAAACCCAGATTTTCTCTTTTTCCTATTCCCACGTGGAAGAGTGTCCACTAACGTGACACTAAGTGACCCTTTTGTCCCACTTTGCACTCCTCTCTTGTTGGAGGAGTGAGCTACGTCACTGTGTGTGGCCACCAGCGAACCACGTGCCTCCACCCAGAAGAACTGAGCCAACAGGTGTTCACAAATCGGAAGGCTTGGCACCTTCTCCCTCCCTGCCACAGGCCAGAGTGAAGCTGGCCCGGCTCAGCTGAGGGGTCCTTGCTGCCTTCAGGCCCTCACTGTCTAATATATTCTTCACCTGCTTTATGAACAATAAAGCTCATATTTTGTTGTCCATCTGCCTTACTCTTTCTTGGTTTTGCTTTTATAAGAGGACTTTTGGATACATATTTAGAAAATGCGAGGAGTAAAATATGAAACTTGAGAGCCCCCCTCCACTTCTCCAAATACTTTACTATTACTATTTATCTTCCCCCAAATTTCTCCATAATTATAACACATATTGGGTTGGCCAAAAAGTTCATTTGGGTTTTTCTGAGCAATCGTATGGAAAAACCCCAGTGAACTTTTTGGCCAACCCAATACAATATGTATATGGACGTGTGTTAGTCACTTGTGTACGACTCTTTGCGACCCCATGGACTGTAGCCCACCAGGCTCCTCTGTCCATGGAATTCTCCAGGTAAGAACACTGGAGTGGGTTGCCATTCCCTTCTCCAGGGGCACTTCCTGACCCAGCAATCGAACCTGTATCTCTTGACTGCAGGCAGATTCTTTACCGCCTGAGCCACCAGGAAAGCCCTACAATATGTACATGTATCTGCATATTGACATCAGCATTAATATCAGTATCCATGTGTGTTAGTGAATAAAAGGAATCATATAGCAAGATCTCTTCTGCAGCTTCCTTTTCATTATCAAATTGACTGAGGTGTGATTCACACACAGTAGAATGCCCACATCCTCAGTACAGGCACACCTCATTTTATTGCACTTTGTTTGATCACACTTTGCAAATATTGCATTTTTGTAAATAAACTGAAGGTTTTGGGCAACACTATTTCAAGTATTTTTCCAACGGCATTTGCTCACTTTGTGTCTCTGTGTCACATGCTGGGAATCTTTTTCATCACTATTTTATTTGCTACAGTGATCTGTGAAGTTATTACTGCAAAAAGATTATGTCCCACTGAAGGCTCAGATGATGGTTAGCATTTCTTTAGCAATGAAATGTTTTTAAAATAAGGTGCGTATATTGCTTTTTAAATATAGTCTTTTGGTTTCTTTTTGGCTGTGCTGGGTCTTCGTCGCTGTGAGCTTTTCTCAAATTGCAGCGAGCAGGGGTGACTCTGCAGCTCCAGCGCCCAGGCCTCTCGCTGCAGTGAGCTCTCTTGTTGCGGAGCAGGGCTCTAGGGAACGCGGCTTCAGTCGATGTCGCACGTGAGCTCGGTGGCTGCGGTTTCCGGGCTCTAGCGCACAGGCTCAGTAGTTGAGGCACAAGGATTTAGCTGCTCCAGGACATGTGGAAACTTCCCAGACCAGGGACCGAACCCTTGACTCCCACACTGGCGGAGTCTCTACCACTGAGCTCCTAGGGAAGTCTATGCATTGCTTTTAGAGACATAATGCTGTTGCCCAATGAACAGACTACAGTGTAATGTGAACATGACTCAGACACAGAAATCAGGAAATCCGTGTGATCACTTTCTTGCAATAGTCACTTCATTGCTGTCGTTTGGAACTGAGCCCACAATGTCTCCAAGGTATGTGTGCATATACCTGGATAACTTTTGACAGATGTAGACGCCCGTGTAACTTCCAACTCATTCAAGAGGCAGAACGTTTCCTCCACCGTAGGAGGTTCTCTTGGGTCCTTTTGGAATCCCTACATTAATGAAGCTTCAATCTGCCCCTCCCTGGACAGCTGTGGGGCTATATGGGCAGGTTCCTGTCCTCTGAGTCACGTGCAGACCAGCCTTCCAGAAGCTTTATGAGCTAAACTGACATTTGAACTACATTACTGGGTCAGGACAGGCATTTTGATGCTAAAATAGAATATTGAAATTGGGATCACAGAGTCCAACACTCAACATTTCCATTTACCGTTCTCCAGGCAAGAGTACTGGAGGGGGTTGCCGCCCTCCCGCAGAGGATCTCCCCGACCCGGGGATCGAACCCGGGTCTCCCGCACTGCCGGCAGACTCTCTACTGCTAGAGCTACAGTTTCCCCAGATCGATATACAGATCTCATGTAATTCCTATTAGATTCCAGAAAGACTTTTTGGTAGGTATAGACAAGGTTATTCTAAAATATATATGGAAAGGCAAAAGAACTAGCATTTCTAGAAAACGTTTTGAAAAGGAAAACCAAAGTGGGAGAAATCACCCATCTGAATTATGAATCCTACCATACAACCACAATAGCCAAGACCGTGTCTTCTTGCTGGAAGGATAGATACACAGATCAACGCAACAGCATAAAGAATCCAGGAAGTCATAAACCACAGCAGACAAATCTTGCCTGTGGTCCCCCAGCCTGCTGTTTGGAGGAGTAAATTCAGCTCCTGGGAGAGGGGAGAGTGTAAGCACTTTAGAGACACCAAGTGCCTACAGGCCTTTAGTTGAGTGAATAATAAAGGTGCTGGTTTGCCAGACATTATTTTTTTTTCCCCTAGGGAATCATGAATTTATTTAATAAATTTGTTCATGCAAGACTTTTTAACAACACACATAATTTCTCTCCATTTTTTTTCAAAAATAGATCAAGAATTTCCACTTGAGAAGTACTATCATCTCAACCTTTGAAGTTGAATGGCTATTATTTTGATTCCTCAACTGGTCTGTCAGTTGACTTAGACAGACTTACTTGAAATTAACTGTGTGATCAATTGCAATTAATTGAAAAGAGAGAGATGTTTGATTTGCCTCCTACAACCCCAGTCAGTGCTGGGCTGACCAGATCTCAGAATGTCTGCCCGACAGAACACAGTGACATGATCCCCACGGGCTTGGTGAATCTGAGGTGAGGGTCTCAGATCTGCAAGGATTCTAATCTTTACCGAAAAAACAAAACCCAGCTCCATTCATGGGTAAAGGAAAGGGGCTTGTTTGAGCTCTTGCATGCCATGCTGCCCTGGTTCCCTTTCTGTCCGACCGAACTGAGCTGGGCTGGACTGGACATCAGCCTGAGAGACGGACACAGGAGAGGCTGTGACTTTCTTGGAGATCTTTGCTTGGCAGACTGTCACCAAGAACAGAGTAATTAACAGTCAGACAAGCTGGGGAATATCATGAGACGCTGAGATGCGAGATTTCAGATAAAGGCCTGAGCCCTGGTTTGCAAGTGGCCTTCTTACAGGAATGACCGAGGGACACGAGACACCTGATTACCCCTCATCAGGATCCTGTTGAAGGCAGAAATCCTTAGAGAGCTTCCTCATGCCTGGGCGAACTTGGATCTCTCAGGATACTAGCCCCTGGGCACCAGTTCTGTCCAAGAGGACCTCCCAGGTATGACAAAAGATTTATCTATCTAACTGGTTTCATTTTCAACAATCTTAATCCAGATTTGTGTTTGCCTGGAATTTAAAACCTCGGGACACCATGGTGCAAAAGTAGGATTCCAGCTGCTGACACCAAGGTTTGATCTTTGACCTTCTGGGACAGCCTCTTGGTTATTCTGATTTAACAGCTGAGCTGCTAAACTGATGTTTATTTCTTCTCCAAGATTCTCTCTGTTCAGTCTAAGTTATTTTGGTGAGAGGTGGGGCAGCTAAATGAATTTGAAGGAAGGAGGGGCCAGCGTCCTGGCCCTCTGAGAGGCCCACCCCAAAAAGGACTGAGGTGCCCACACATGCTAAGACATGATTGATCCCTGAAAATATTACACTGCGTGGAGGAAGGCAGACACACAGGGCCACGCATCGTAGGATGATGCCGCTTACATAGAATGTTCAGAACAGGCAGGTCTGTGGAGTCAGAAGGCAGCTCAGTGGTTGCCAAGGGCAGACTGGGGAGTGACAGCCGGTGGGTGCCAGCATCCTTTGGGTGAAGAGGATGTTCTGGAATTGGACGAGGGTGGAGGGGTGCCCATCATGAATGCGCTGAAAGGCACTGAGTTGGTTCACTCCATGTTCTATGAATTTCACCTAAATAAAAACTCGAGGAGGATGATGATGATAGGGGTGAGGAAGCAAACACATCTTAGAAATAGAGGAAGCCCTCAGTCCAAATGCAAAGGTGACCTCGGGATGTGGCTGGACTGCTCCATCAGAGCCGACTCTCAGGATCACAGTTTCTCTGCTATATCTGATTCTCCGTCAGATGGGCAGGTGTCCTTAAGGGGCCTGGCTCGTGGCCCAGTGCAGGGACCACACCAGGCGCTGAGGGCCCCCTTGAGCACAGATGTCTCCTCCTGCTGCTTTGACAAAAAAAAAAAAAAAAACAGGCTACCCATCATCAGGGTGTGGGGTGGTCTCCAGGCTCGAGCCTGGGTCTCAACCAGCCAAGTGACCGACAGCCTTGCTAGAGAACACCCAGGGTCTCTTCTCACCCAGAGGGGAGGCCCACCTCGCCCCCCAGAAATGTCTCATCATTAAACACTAACCTCCTAGCTGGGAACCAAAATTCTATCGACCTGGGGTTGATCACAGGGTCCTGTTGGCCCGTTTCCTGTCCATATTGTGGTCACAGGCTGGAACACCCTGACCTGGGGCCGTGGCTACATCTGACTCTGGTGTTGCCATGGGTACCAGCAGTCCCCAGGCCCCGGGCCTCCTCATATGACTGCGTTCCAACTGATTCTGATCTGCAGCCCCTGCTGACCTCAGACATAAGACACTTAGCAACCTGGGACAGGTGGCCGGGGGCCTGGGGCTGTTGTGTCTCAAGTAGAGAGGCTGACCTGAGGAGATTCTGTTATCCTGGAAAGGGGGCGGGGGCGGTTTCTAACTCAGGACCAACCTGGAGCCCAGCTTGATGTATTCCTGAGCCTCAGTGGTGCCCCAAAATGAGACTGCGAACCCCAGGACCAGGGAAACCCCTGGGTACATGGTGGGCAATTGTCAGTTCACAGAAAGAGAGCTATTCCAGAGCCTTCTGTGACTCAGGAGCAAAGCAAAGACCTCCCAGGTATGAGAAAAGGTCTATCTACCCGCTTTTGCTTTGAAATAATCTTAACCCAAATCTTAACCCTGGTCCCGCAGCTCAGGACCAGGCGGGTAGCGCTGTTGTTCTGTTGCGTTCTTATCTCAACTGTATCAGTCAGCAGGCCAGTCATAACAAACACCACAGCCCCGGAGACTTAGACATCAGACATCCACTGTCTCCAGGCCTGGAGGCTGGAATCCCAGACCCAGCTGTGGGCGGCGCTGGTCCTCCTGAGGCCTTTCCCCTGGGCGTGCAGACATCCGTCTCCTCCCCGTGTCCTCACAGGGTCATCCCTCTGTGTGTGTCTGCATCCTGACCTTCTCTTCTTAAAAGGACAGCAGTCCTGTGGGTCTAGGGCCCACCCTCGTGACCTCACTTGACCTTAATCACCTCCTTAAAGAGCGTTATCTGCAAATACAGCCACATTCCGGGATACTGGGAGTTAGAAGCAACTTGTGAATTCGGGGACACAATTCAGCCCATAGTAACAACCTTTAGAGGCTTCCCAAATGGCCCTAGTGGAAAGAAACCGATCTGCCAGTGCAGGAAACATGAGACACGGGTTCAATCCCTGGGTTGGGAAGATCCCCTGGAGATGGTAATGGCAACTTACTCCAGTATTCTTGCCTGGAGGATCCCATGGACAGAAGAGCCTGGTGGGCTCCAGTCCATGGGATTGAAACAGTTGGATGCAACTGAAGCGACTTCACACACGGACGCACGCAACAACTTTTAGAAAGATGGGGATACTGAGGCAGAACGAGGTCATCCCCTCGTGGAGGGGGCTGGGATCTGTCCCGAGGAGGTCAGCTCCCACTCTTAGCCTGGACTCCTCAGACACCCCCTGGTTTAACCCAGCTATCAGACACCTGAATAAATGCTAATCCTCTCCTAAGTTTCATTTTTCTGGACAAGCTGTTGCTCACCCTCCTTGCAAAATCCCACAAAGACCCTGGATTGGCCGGTGTGAGCAGTGCCTGTTCCTGCAAAAGCAAGTAAGTCAGGCAGACAGTCAGGCACTGAGCAGGACCCCACAAGGTCCGTGGTGGGGGGGCCCCGGGGGCAGGGCCAGCAGGAGAGGCAGGCCCTTCGGAGAAGCAGAACAGCAGATGCGCAGGCCTTGGCCTGGACCACCGGAGTCCCCTGGGCCTGAGAGTGGACGGGGCGGCTGGGGTGTGGGGCAGCCAGGGAGGGGACAGGCAGGAGAGAGGTGGCAAGCCCTGGAAATCTGTGTCACGTCCGAGCCCACGTTGTGAAGACAGCTGGCACCCTGGGAAGGGCTCTAGAGGGCCTGGTGGGGGTGGGGGGGTAGGGGCAGATCCAGGCAGGAAGCTGGGATGATGCCCGTGAGGGGGAGGTACAGACTGGAGTGGCGGGCATGGGAGAGGGCCCCCGCCAATTTCAGGGGCCCCAAGCAGGACCCTCTGAGAGCCGAGGGTAACCCTGTCCCCCCACGTTTGGAAACTGCCCAGGCCTTTGTTTCCAGGGTGTGCCCAGGCCTCGATGGACCGGCAGTTGGACTGGCAATGCCCAGCCCATCCCTGGAACCCGGCTCTGGACTATGATGCGGAGACCACCGTCCAGAGAGCTCTGAACGGGACAGGGGGTGGGTGGCCCCTGCACGTGCAGGTGGTCCTGCCCCTCAGGGCGCTAGTGGCCCTCGGCGGCCGTGGGCAACGGTGTCACATGCTGGCTTCTCTGCTTCCGTCCGCAGGGACCCCTACACCGCCTACATCCTCCACCTGGCGGCCGCCGACAGCCTCAGCCTGGGCGGCACGGCCCTGGTCCTCGTGGAGGAGATCTTCAAGCTGGGTGCCCAGCTGACCCTGCAGGCGGCCACCATCCTCCACCCCGTGTCCCGCTGCTGCGACACGGTGGGGCTCTGCCTCCTGGCCGCCTTGGGCGTCCTCGCCCCGGCCTGGAGCCGCCGCCGCCGCCCCAGGGGGACCTCGGCCGTGGTGAGCGGCCTGAGCTGGGCCCTGGGCCTGTCTGCACGTGGCGGACGCGCTCTGTGAAGTCTCCAGCAGGGGCCCGTCCTGCGCCAGGCTCCAGGACGGCCTGCGCTCCTCGGCGTCACCGTGTGCGCGTCCAGCCTCACCCTGGAAGCCCGCTGCCCCCAGCGGTGTTCCTCCGCCAGGACCTACCTCGTCATCCGCCAGGACCTACCTCGTCATCCGCACGGTGGTCGTCGCAGTCCTCCGCTGGGGCCTGCCCCTGGCCATCGTGACGTTCCCGTCCCGGAAAGAGTATCTGTCCGTGTCTGACCTGCTGCTGCTTCTGTCCAGCGCGGTCTGCGCGGCTCACCGGATCATCTGCCTCCTGGCCAGGCGCCTCCGCCGGGGGCGGCATCGGGACACCCGGGACCTCCTCCGCCAGAGGGCGCTGATGAGGGCGCTGGAGGCATGGAGTGAGGGGGAGCCTGGCACGGAGACCGCGTGGGGAAAAGGCGCTGGACGCCCCCAAGGGACCTGGGAAGAACCAGCCTGACTCCATGGTGGAGCTCTTTCTTTCCCTTTAACCCACGTATTCTGCTGCTTTTGCTACAAGTGAATCACTAAAGGGATGTTGCCCATAGCCTCACATACACATAGTGGCCCATCTTTGGAACCCTGCCTCCCCTGACTGAGCATTAAGCTGAAACAACTTCATTCAGCTCACAGGAAACACCTTGACCAGGCCCACCTGGGAATGGCCACAGGAAAGGAGAAATTAACCCATCCCCTCTGAGTCTGGCTGGAGTCAGGAAATATTTGCAACTACTTACTGCCTTTCATGGGCTTCCCTGGTGGCTGAGCAGTAAAGAATCCTCCTGTAATGCAGGAGACATGGGTTCAGTCCCCAGGTTGGGAAGATGCCCTGGAGGAGGGCATGGCAACCCACTCCAGTATTCTTGCCTGGAGAATTCTAAGGGCAGAGGAGCCAGATGGGCTACAGTCCATGGACCGCCAAGAGTTGGACATGACTGAGGACTACTTTTTACACCTTTTAACATGTTAGCTCCTCGCCTCCCCACTCTTTTTTCTATAAAGAAAACTAACATGGTTTCCAGGCAGGGAGAATGAGGGGAAGAGATAGGGGATGTGGGATGGACATGTATACACTATATTTAAAGTGGATAACAAACAAGGACCTACTGTATACACATGGAACTCTGCTCAATGTGATGCAGCAGCCTGGGTGGGAGGGGAATTTGGGGGAGAGTGGATATGTATGTGTATACACACACACACACACACACACACACACACAAATGGCTGAATCCCTTTGCTGTCCATCTGAAACAATCACAACATTGTTCATAGGCTGTATTACAATACAAAATTAAAAGCTTTAAAAAATTAAGAAACTAACATCCAAACTTGGACAAGATGGTTCTTCGGGACTGTAGTCCACCATCTCCTTGGTCTGCCGGCTTTCCCAATACGGTTGCTCTTCCTGCCCCAACACCTCATCCATCTCTCGATTGGTTTGGTCTGTCATGCCATGAGCAGTAAGACCTTGGACTCAGTAACACCATGTGAGGGTAGATGTGTTCTTCTGAGCAGTCACCAGCTGCACAAGCTTGGGATCCCAGAACCGCCTGCGGAAGAAATTGCCTGCTCTCTCCGTGACAGGTCTGTGTCTCCTGTTACCCTGCTTTCTGTTACACTAGTGTGTGAGGCAGGGTTTGATTTACACTTGTTGATGCTGTTGTTTGACGAGCAAGTGGCAAAAATTCTGGCCTGGGAACAGATAACGTTGATCCAGGCTGATGTAGGTCATGTGTCCGTACAGACAAGGGGGCTTCACAAAGTCCCACAGACAAGGGGGCTTCAACAGCTGAGACTGATCGTCTCATGGTCCTAAAGGCTGGAAGTCCAATATTAGGGTGTCAGCGTGGGTTCTCGGCGAGGGTCCCCCTCCTGATGGACAGGACGCCTGTGTCCCTCATAGGCGGAAAGTGCTGGTCCCTGCTGGGGTAGTCCAGACTCGGGATGGAGAAGAATTTCCAGACACAGGGCATTTCTGAAGAGAGCGAGTTTATTGAGAACAAAGAGCAGAGATAAAGTGGGCCCTGCGAGCACAGTGGACTGACCTCCTGACAGACCAGGGAGAGCTCACAGTTTTTGTGGGTTAGAAGTAAATTTTTACAGCCTCAAGACAAAGAAAATTCCTACTGGAAGGTTCACACTAGGTGATTGGTTCGGGCTCTATAGGGTGAGTATGGGGTGGGCATTCTTGCCTAATTTGGGGTCAGGGGGCTTGTTAGTGATGATCAGGGGACTTTTGGCAATGGTTACAAGGGGACTCGGTCAGCTTCGGAGGTGACCTTGGTTCTGGGCTCTGGTTCTGTGGGCTTCGTGTAGGGCCTGGCGCTTGTGGCCTGGGGCAGGACTCCACAACTTGCATTTGTTTTGAACCCTGTGCAGGAGTTTAGCTCTGTGGCCGCTGCTACAACACCCGGGAAAGCAGAGAGAGCAGGAAGATGAAAGACCCTCAGAGAAGAAGCTGAGCGTCATCTGTCCGTCACTTTCTGTGGACTGAAGCCAGTTCCTTGGATGGGCTTTCTAAATAGATGACACTCAACAGGTGACTCTCTGGTCAAACAAGGTTGAGAGTGTTGCCGTCCAGGTGCGGAATTGCGGTTAGCGAGATCCAGCGGCTCCCACCCAGGCAAGGCTGATCTCGTCTGACCATCTGCCCGTGAAGCCTTCTGCCACCGCCAGGGGGCGCCCGAGCCCTTGCCATCCTATGGGTCTGCCTCAAGGTGGAGACACCAGCAGTAGCCTCACAGGTACCTCCCCGGCCTCCTGCATCCCAACACTCTGCTAACCAGCGTGCAGATATCAAGCCAGAGAATTTGTTTGGTTTTTACTGAAGTATTTTTAATTTACAATGTTGTATTAATTTCTGCTGTACAGAAAAGTGACTCAGTTATATTTACATACATATATAAAGCTCAACATTCAGAAAACTAAGATCATGGCATCCGGTCCCATCACTTCATGACAAATAGATGGGGAAACAGTGTCAGAATTTGTTTTTCTGGGCTCCAAAATCACTGCAGATGGTGATTGCAGCCTTGAAATTAAAAGACACTCACTCCTTGGAAGGAAAGTTACGAACAACCTAGACAACATATTAAAAAGCAGAGACATTACTTTGCCAACAAAGGTCCGTCTGGTCAAGGCTATGGTTTTCCCAGTGTTCACGTATGGATGTGAGAGTTGGACTGTGAAGAAAGCTGAGTGCCAAAAAATGAATGCTTTTGAACTGTGGTGTTGGAGAAGACTCTTGCGAGTCCTTTGGACTGCAAGGAGATCCAACCAGTCCATCGTAAAGGAGATCAGTCCCGGGTGTTCATTGGAAGGACTGATGATGAAGCTGAAACACTTTGGCCACCTCATGCTAAGCGTTGACTCATTGGAAAAGACCCTGATGCTGGGAGGGATTGTGGGCAGGAGGAGAAGGGGATGACAGAGGATGAGATGGCTGGATGGTGTCACTGACTCGATGGACATGAGTTTGAGTAAACTCTGGGAGTTGGTGATGGACAGGGAGGCCTGGCGTGCTGCAATTCATGGGGTTGCAAAGAGTCGGACATGACTGAGCAACTGAACTGAACTGATATATGCATTATTTTTTATATTCTTTTCTATTATGGCTTATCCCAGGACATCAAGTACAGTTCCCTGTGGTATACAGGAGGACCTTGTTTATTCACCCTATGCGCATGTGCATGCCAAGTTGTTTCAGTCATGTCCAGCTCTTTGCAGCCCTATGGACCCTAACCCACCAGGCTCCTCTGTCCATGGGATACCCCCGGCAAGAATACTGGGTGGGTTGTCATGCCCTCCTCCAGGGGATCTTCCCAACCCAGGGATCGAAACCACATCTCATGAGTCTCCTGCATTGGCAGGCGGGTTCTTTACCACTAGCGCCACCTGGGAAGCCCCTTTTTCATCCCGTATATAATATTAATAGTTTGCACCTGCTAAACCCAAACTCCCAGTCCACCCCTCCCCCACCTCCCTCCTGCTTGGCGACCACCGTCTCTTCTCTATGACCATGATTCTGTTTCTGTTTCAAAACTAGGTTCATTGGTGTCACACTTTAGATTCCACACATAAGTGATATCATACAGTGTTTGTCTCTGTCTGACTGACTTCACTTAGCATGACAGTCTCTGGGTCCATCCATGTTGCTGTGAATAGCATTGCTTCATTCGTTTTACATGTGTACGTGTGGTGTACACGTACCACATCTTCTTTATGCATCTCTCTGTCGATGGACTCTGAGGTTGCTTCCATGTCTTCAAACAGGTAATTTTAATGACTGTAAAACAGGGTGAAAGAGGAGAGTGAAAAAGCTGGCTTAAAACTCAAGATTCAAAAAACTAAGATCATGACATCTGGTCCCACCACTTTATGGCAAACAGAATGGGGAAAAGTGGAAACCCAGTGTTACTCACTCAGTCGTGTCTGATTCTTTGAGACCCCATGGCTTGTAGCCTGCCAGGCTCCTCTGTCCATGGGATTCTCCAGGTAAGAATACTGGAGTGGGTTGCCATTTCCTTCTCCAGGGGATCTTCCCGACCCAGGGGTTGAATCTGTGTTTCCTGCATTGCAGGCAAATTTGTTACCATCTGAGTCACCAGGGAAGCCCCCAAAGTAGAAACAGTTACAGTGGCAGATTTTGTTTTCTTGGGCTCCAAAATCACTGCAGCTGGTGACTACAGTCATGAAATTAAAAGATGCTTGCTCCTTGGAAGAAAAGTTATGACAAACCTAGACAGCATATTAAAAAGCAGAGACCTCACTTTGCCAACAAAGGTCCACATAGTCAAAGCTATGGTTCTTCCAGTAGTCACATATGGATCTGAGAGTTGTATCGTAAATAAGGTTGAGAGCAGAAGAATTGACGCTTTTGAATTGTGATGTTGGAAAAGACTCTTGAGAATCCTTTGAACTGCAAGAAGATCAAAACAGTGAATCCTAAAGGAAATCAGCACTGAATATTCATTGAAAGGACTGATGCTGAATGCCGGGGTCCAGCCTCGGCAGGATCCAGGGGATACCCTCAGGATGAACGGCATCGGCGAGAGAGACGTGAGACCAGCCTTGATGGGGCCAAATCTGCGCAGGAGAGAGAGAGTGACCAGATGGGGGGTGCAGCAGAGTCTGGCAATGCTTTATTTTTTACCGTGGCTTTTATACCCTAAGTTAGTACATTTCTAAGGGGAAGATAGTTTAACATTACATCAGCTTGTTCTCCACGAAACCAGGGTGTTTTCTGCATGCTTCTTTGTTTATGAGGGTCTTGTACATTATCTTCCGGCCTTGGGGCCTATTGACATTTTATGACCTAGGTAAATGCAAAGCTGTTTTCTGTAATCTATTCTTTAATGAACACAAAGGTCAGTCCTTTTGCAGAAGTTATCAGTTAAATTTATCTAAAAGGTTTACCACACAAAGACTCTGCAGCTCCAGTGAGGCAGCCCCTGTTTAGCATTCCTGGTTAAAATTAACAATTCTAAACTCTTATTTTTCTAAATCTTTAACTATAATCACTTTTAGAATAATATTTTATGTTCTCTAATAGGGCTTCCTCACCCCCAAAGGGCTCTGTGCCTATCAGGGCCTTTTGTGTGATCAGGTTCTTTATGCTGTTTATGATTAAGGTGTTGTGAGCAGTCATGTGCATTAGTACGCATTTGCCAAGCAGGCTAGAATGCCAGCAAAGGGGTCTAAATTGAAACACTCCTTTCATCCTGGATAATCTTATAGGATACCACCATCCGGCGGACATATTAATTAAAGTTCTAAGTTGATTCTGTTTGGAAAGAGATCTGGGAAGGCCTTCTACCCGTGTCACAGAAATTAGGGAGTAGTCTAATATAGCAAGCATCAGAAAGACAGAGCTCATCTTTAAGGTGAGCGCCGGGGCAACTTTTCGAAATCCCTGAAGTCCTGATCTGCCTTGCTTGTCAGGTCTCCTCCTCACGACCTTGTCATGGGTGGGATCTCGTGTGCTGGATCCTGGCATCTCCCCCTTTTTTATTTTTTAAGACAGCCAGATGGATCTCAGTCACGAGCTTCTGAGTGTTCTGCCGGAGAGTTCTGACAGTACAAGGAAGGATTATAATGAGAAGTAGGACTAGGGCTGCCACAGTAGCATAACTGAGGATAGTTGATAGGATATTTTTTCCAGTAATAAAGTTAGAAAATGTATGAAAAAATTCATTAGCAGCTCCTGCAGCAGTAAAGTCCAGGCGGGAATGTTCTAAGGTTTTTATCTGACCGTGAAGCTTTCCAAGATCTAAACTAATGCTGGAGCTATTCCATACACCTGAAATATGGTTTTTAATCTTTTCCCAATTATAATCTGTATCATTTACTTTTAGAGATGTTACACAAATCCACCGATAGTCGGCATGACAGGATAATGCTAACTTTACTTTTAAGGCCTGTAACTCAGTTCCAATATGCATGACTGTTTCTTTTAGGGCATCTATTTTTACTTCTAATTTTCTATCTATAAATTCTTGCATAGCTAGAGCTAAAGAAACATTTTTTGACATATCATTGACATATTGAGCAGTAGTGACAGAGGTAATTGCTGTTATCAAAGCTGAAATCCCTAAGATAAGTAATCCAACAAACCATCGGGAACGCATTTTGCAGTTGTTGCAGAATGGCTAAACCGTAATTTGTTATGCCCGATGTCCGAATCCCCGAGCGGGAAGAGAGAGAAGGCTTCCAAGACAATGCAACTCGCAAAAAAGGGAAGTTTATTACTGTCTCGAGCCAGGGCTTTCTGCCACAAACATCACAGTGGTGCAGGGTCAGAAAGCGCCGAGCTCAAGCTTGTTACACAAATTTATAAGATATGCAAAAGCGGTTAGTAGCTGGCTTAAGAGGATTGGTTACATGTTTGCAAAGCAATTCTATTGGTACAGACTTTCGCGGGCTTTTTTTCAAACCTGGGCGTTCGCGGGCTTTTCAGCTCTCCCTTTGTTCTTACTGGGCGCATATTGATTGGCTGGCTCCAGGTTACCTGATGGGGGTAGGGAATCTTACCATTTCGGGGGAAGCTAAAACTTAGGTCCAGGCCGCCCGTCATGGTGTTAACCCTGGCAGCCTCACATTCCCCCTGTCTTGTTGTTCCTGTAGAGGAATCTTTCTCTTCATCCTGGGCTACCATCTGATACTGCTGCCTCAACACCATAATCTGAATGGTATTTAGATGTTCTTTAATAAATGACATTAGCCGGTTTAAAATACAAGGGCCAAATGTAAGTGTTAATAATAGCACTATAAGCGGGCCCAGGAGGGTGGAAACTAAGGTGGTCAGCCAGGGGGAGCGTTGAAACCAAGACTCAAACCATCCCTGTTGGGCCTCCCATTCCCCCTTTCGTTGCGCCAGCCCTTCTCTCACTTTTGCCATAGATTCTCTTACCACTCCTGTATGGTCTGCATAGAAACAACATTCTCCCAGAGCCGCGCAGACCCCACCCTGTTGGAGAAAAATCAAGTCTAATCCTCTCCTATTCTGCAAGACCACCTCAGACAAGGAAGTCAGAGACTTCTCTAAGTGGCTGATTGATTCTTCTATGCGAGTTATATCTTCATCTATGGCGGCTCGTAGGGAGGAAAACCCTTGGCCTTGCAGAGATAGTGAAGCTATTCTTGTCCCTGCTCCTGCCAGCCCAAGACTGAACAAGGCTGCCATGGTGATTGCACTGATTGGCTCTCTCTTTTGTCTTAGCAATTCCCGGTCCCAATGTGAGTACATAACCTCTTCAGAGTGGTATAAGATTTTTGGCATTACAGCAACCAGGACACAGAATTCTTGACTCTGGTTAAAAACCTTCACATTTAAACATGGGATTAGCCCAGTATGTGAACAAATCCACCAACCTCCAACCTCTGGCACAATCCAATTTTTGCCGTGTAAGCGTAGGTTACTAATAGTCCGGGCACAGAGGGAAGTTTTATCACATGGCACTGTGCCCAAACAGAGTCCCTGTCCCCAAACTTCATTCATTGTGAGGCCAACCTTGCGTTCTTCCCATCGGCATGGGGGTGGGTTCTGGCCTGAAGATAAGTGGTAAGAGACATTGAGGCCTATGGCCTCATGGAAGGGTGGGTGAAGATTATAACAAAGCCAACAGGACTGGGTCGCATTAGGGTTGGTATGGTTTAAGACCGTAAAGGCTGCATTCACTAAGGCCCATAGGGGGTCCTGAATTGCTGAGCTAATGGTAACAGCCAGAGGGCCAGGGGTTTCTGTCAGTTTGCCTCTGAGGCTCGGGGTAGAGGAGATGTTAAATGTTCCCGGCAAGCTTGGTCTGAAGGTGGTTGGCTTGGGGGTCGCCTTATGCCCCTGTAATGCTTTGACCAGATTGGGACCTAAACTATGTACCTGCACCGGCTCAATAACCTGTTTAATGATTAAAAGCTCGCCTGGGTAGGGGCCGGGCCAATTTACGTGAAGCTGAAAACCCCAAGTCAGTCCTGAGGTCCAGCGGTTTTCTTTTTTCGCCCGTTCCTGGTTAAATCGTACTCGTACCTGAGGCCCCTGGTGTCTACGGTCCTTGAAGGTGAAGCTAACTAGATCTCTGTTTCCGACATCCCACCTCTGGGGTCCATCACAAGAGGTCACACAACTCCAGCTCCTGCAATAATAGCTTTCTATGCCACCACAGGTTTTCCAGTTATTTCTTACATAGCCCGGGCAAGCCCAAAACCCCAACCTATGGTTTTTTATCCCATCCCTATAGTACTTATCATAGAAACCGTCCTGCTTTGCGAAGAGGCTTGAGAGGTGGAAGTTCAGGTCCGGCCACCAGGTGTTTGGAGGGTGGATTCCTGAGGTCTCATTGAGCAGCTCATGAGTTTGCCCGTCGTTGAGTTTCCATGTGATCTTAGCAGGTTGATGGGGGTTATGACTGGTCGCTCCTGGGTCGATGAGAGCTGCCATCAGCAGGAGAATTAGGAGGCCTCCCGGCGGACGAGTTTCAGTTTCAAAGGATTTGACGGGTGAGGACTCGCCTTTCATTCTGCTCGCGCTTTTTCCTGTTCTTCCGATGTGGCTTGCCGCACGTGATTGCAGTGAACCCAGGGTCCAATCCCGTCGACCTGTGGGAGCTTCTCTCCTCGGAGGGGATTGCAAGGAGGGCACATATGGCGGAGGCCTTATCTCCGTTTCTAGATCTATCAGGTTTGGATAAGATGATTCCTGAAGGACTGGTTTTGGGTCCTCTTTCTTTTTGGTTTCCTCCGGGGGGGTCTCCGTCACCAGGACCTGTGAATTGGAGGAACTAGGAAGTTTGTGAACAAAAGGTTTTAACCATTTAGGCGGATTTTCCACTAGATCCTGCCAGACCATGACATAGGGGACCTGACTCGGATGGCCCCAGGGATCAGGAGCCATAATCTTCTCCTTCACAGCCTGTATGATGGACGGTTGAAAGGTGCCTTCCGGAGGCCATCCAACCTGAAAGGCGGGCCACTCTGCAGAACAAAAAGTTATTAATTTACTTTTCTTGACTAGCAAAGACAAGTTATGGGCCCTGGCCCTGACATCCGAAAAATGGTCAGTCATGAGAGAAAGTGGGGTAGATTCTCCCTGCCCCATGGTCAAAGAATAAACGGTAAGGAAGAGAGAGAGGAAGTCACTGAGAACGACCACCAAAAATCCTACCGGGAGTGGTGGCGGCCAAGAGGTTGGGCTTATGGTATGCTTTGGGAACTGTTTATGTGCCTGCGTCGTTGCACGGAAGTTTTCTTGCTGGGGGCGGGCACCCTAGGGGTTTCTAGCCCGTTCCGTGACCCCCTTATCCTCTCATGGGAGTCTTCAAGTGGCAGGCGCCCTAATGGCCTTTAAGTGCCTGACCCGTGCCCACAAGAAGAATTTTAGGCCACGTCCTCAGTTAGGGATGTTAAAGGAGAGTTTCACCCGGTCGGGCTCTAGTTACTGAGGCTTACTTATTGTAGGGCCTTCAGAGTCCGCCAGAGTGTAGCCCTGGCCAGGACTCATCAATTGCCCCCACAACCGTTCGCCTGTTCACTGAAACTCCCGAAAAGAAAAGGAGTTGAGGGCAGATCAGAGAAGAAGAGAAGGAGAATAAATCAGAAGTGAGAAAGAACGATGCACCAGAAGAGAACGAGACTAGAGACAATGCCGGCACACACAAAAACACGGAGAGCCAAAGACAAACACACGGACAAACAAACGTTGGCCGACGACACAGCGCTGGGTTTTCGGGCCCCCTGAATTTTCTTGCCTCCCGGTAGCAGATTCACCTTACCGAATGGCGTCTGCTGTTCACCAGACTCGGGGTCGGGAGAGGAACTTTCCTTCCCGCAGAGTCGGCTGCCTCCCAGCGCGTCCGCTGGCCTCGGCCTTACGTTGGCTGGCCCCCCCTTTATAGAAAGCCTTCCCGTGGAGTCGGCTGCCTCCCAGCGCGTCCGCTGGCCTCGGCCTTATGCCGGCTGGCCCCCCTTTATAGAAAGCCTTCTTTCTGTGCCAGATACCTCCCTGCTTCTCAGCAGGGCCTTGGATTTACTCTGGACTTTCCTGAGCACCGGTGTTATTATTTATCCTTCCCCTTTGTCCTGTAAGCATTCCCTTCTCCCGGTCAAGGGATCCCGGACGAGCCCCCAAATGTTATGCCCGATGTCCGAATCCCCGAGCGGGAAGAGAGAGAAGGCTTCCAAGACAATGCAACTCGCAAAAAAGGGAAGTTTATTACTGTCTCGAGCCAGGGCTTTCTGCCACAAACATCACAGTGGTGCAGGGTCAGAAAGCGCCGAGCTCAAGCTTGTTACACAAATTTATAAGATACGCAAAAGCAGTTAGTAGCTGGCTTAAGAGGATTGGTTACATGTTTGCAAAGCAATTCTATTGGTACAGACTTTCGCGGGCTTTTTTTCAAACCTGGGCGTTCGCGGGCTTTTCAGCTCTCCCTTTGTTCTTACTGGGCGCATACTGATTGGCTGGCTCCAGGTTACCTGATGGGGGTAGGGAATCTTACCATTTCGGGGGAAGCTAAAACTTAGGTCCAGGCCGCCCGTCATGGTATTAACCCTGGCAGCCTCACATAATTGTCATACCAACAGGCATTCACTGTGACGGGCACCATAAAGTAAGGTGGACGTTGCAGCACCAGAGAAGAACAAATATTATATTGAGGGGTTAAACAGGATGAAAGCATGCATTGTTCACAATAGACTATATTTGGTCCACCTGAATAATTCATTTGTATATGAAGCCTTTTTGAATCATTAGTAAACAAAAAAAAAAAAAAAAAAACGAAGGGGAGGGTAAACAAGCCAGCACAGAATAGGTGGAATCGTTTTCTAGCCGAGTTAAAGTAACAGTGGAGGTGGCAGCAAGGGCTCTCCAAATTTCTGGTTGTCAAAAGGTTTTGCCCTTAGTTGTATAGGACAACATGGGGGGGACAAATTGATTATGATGCCATCTGCTAGCCACCAATGGCCAAGGGAGGGAATCATCTTTCCAAATGCTAAACCTATTGACATAGTCAGGAACAGATCCTGGATCCTGACTTGGGTTTGGATTGCTCCAGTCTTGTACTGAATAGCTTCTGCCTCCTGGTATTCTATAATCTGTTTTTGAATTATAAGTACAGGATTTCCATTCTGGATATCCAAGGCAGTTGTCTGTAGTTTTCCATATGACATCTGATGGAGCAACATCAACACAATTTGGATATTTTGGTGGAGCATTAAGGAACAAGGATTTATAGGGGTCAAGGACCCCGGGCATACGGGCCTGTAATATCCAAACCAGGCGATCTCCTGTTTTGTCTGAAAATTTTGATGCTGGAGAATCTGTCAGAATTGCTTTCTTGGAGGCTCCGACACACCCTTCCTTAGAGGGAGTGATAAGATCACTTGTATGACTATGGGGGAAGTTAAAGCAAAGGGGAAGGTCATCCATTAATCCCCTAAAAGTATAGTTAAAATTGATGGGGTAGTGATTTTATCATAAGAAGTATAGGATCCTCCCAAGAGATGAGGCTGGTCTGTGTTGACCTGTATAGGGTCGCTGTTCCAAGTAACCACTTGGAAGGTCAGGGGATCAGGGAAATATGCCCAGTATTTTTCTGATGTAGAAGAGGTAGCACTTGCCTGGCAAGACAGTAAAGCAAGCATAGCAATGAAAGCCCTTTCAGGAGAGGCTGAGGATCCCTGTAGAGAGCTATTCCCTGTGCTAGATGGCAAAGTGACTTAATTTGCCCCCATGTGGGTATGGAGGCGTGTTGAGTTGCCCGCGCAGGACGTCCTGGTGGTTTCCATTTGTTCTCCCGGGATCTCCACTGCCGGTTGTTTCAGAGTCTGCTGGACCTTCTAGGTGGGCGGCGGAGGCAGGGGCAGAGGACTGTCCTTCTTCTTTTGTGGTCAAAGCAATGGGGGAACCGGATGTCTGGGGGACTGCGATATGGCAAATCAGTGTCGACTCAGTCTGTCCGGGACCCAAATTGGCGACTCAGCACCCTGGGGGGAAATACAAGCACACCCTCGGCCGCTGGTTAGTAATGGGTCAGGACCCCTCCGTTGTCCTGAGAGAAGGTTTTTCCATTTAACCAGAGGTTTTGTACTCTGCTGCTCTGGACTCCAATGTCGGAGCACTGCAGTAACCCCAAATGAATCAGTGTTTAGATTGTATATCACAAAAAGGGCGTGTTGTCGAATCTGGTGAGGGGAACTATACTTAATTCACCTTTCTGTAGTTTTAAAATTTGAGTTTTTAGGGTCTGATGTGCTCTTTCTACGATGGCTTGTCCCTGTGGGTTATAAGGGACACCTGTGCTATGTTTTATATGAAACCTTGTACAAAAGTCTTGAAAAGGTTTAGAAGTGTAAGCAGGGGCGTTGTCAGTTTTAAGACATTAGGATAGCACAAGTCTAACAGTGAGGGGTTATTTTTGGTAGAAGCAGAATGAGCTTTTATAGGTACCATAATCTTAAATAACACTTATTTACTTTACTAAAGTATCAAAAGATTTTAAAAACAAATGTAAATCACTTAAAGGCAAAGAAATTCATAATTTGTTATTGAAAGATTCATTCTAAGAAAACTTTGTTCTCTTAACATAGAGAGTAGACTAAATTCCAGTCTGTTACCAATTTACCGGATAGCAAACAAACAAAAGTTTTCAGTTAATCTTAGAAAAGTCTTTTTATAAATCTTGAAGAACTAGCAGTATTTTTTTTAAAGGCATGAGAGTGAAACCATACAAGGCATGTTTAAAATCTAATTAAATTGTAATTGACAAAGTAGCCTGGTCATTGCTGTGACTTGTAACACTTTAACATGATAACTAAAATTATAACTGACATTTTACCAGGACACATCAGATTTTCATGAATTTCACATAATTTCCAGGATATCTATATAAGTAACATCAACCATACAATATAACCTGAGAAGATTTGTCACTCCTCCAACAATAATTCCCATGCAATTAAACGTGTCAAATGAACTCAGGTAGTTTAATAGCTCTTTGGGATGTCTCAGGGGCCCTCTGAAGCATCCCAAAGTCAGCTAGAAGTCAAGCTATTTAGGCAGTTTTGTCAATAAATATCAAAAGGGTTTATAGTACTCTTGTCAGATAGAATCATATAGATCACTGTGAAATAATATATTTGCACTTTCCATCAAACCATTTTAACACTTTCTGTACCCATTACTTTGTTCTCCCATCCTGAAACAGCCACCTGTAAGTCAGACTTACTTCCCCTTTTTTTAAATAAAATGTAACTTCATTTTTCATACCTTCTTTACTGAAGACACACATCTTACTTTCCTTAAGCAACCAAGAATTTACCTTTATATTAGCATTCTATAGATTGGTGAACATAAATACCAGTGATAATTTCTAAAAAAATTCTAGTGAACATCTCAGGGTGGCATCAAACATTATTCATTTGTAGTCCCAAATCTCTTTTAATTTTTCTGTAAAGGGAAATCAGTGTTTAGTACTGAATGTTTCAGAATCTTATTATTGTTTTTTTTTTAATGATCTAGCTATTCAATAAATCAGTCACTTAATTTAGCACAACCCTAGAAATTCAGGTTACCAAAATCTAAAGGGACTGTTTTAGAGAGACATTTTTAAAGTATGATGATTTTTGATAGTTTATCTAAAAACTCCTATCTCATTTACATTTTTTTTGAAGTTTCTTTACTTGAGGTACTTTCCTTGTTGACAAAATTGTAATAGATATTACAATATAACAATATTTAACTTATAATAAACCTAGGCATAATGAAAATATTTTACTTGATGCTAATTACTCTAAGACATGTCTGTATTAGATAGGTCAACAAACAAACATTAATATCAGGTATATAATACTGAATATTTCCCAGTTTACTTGAACCTGAAATTTACTGTTTAATTTAGAATTATTTGATTTGTAAGCGCTTGCCTTTTTTTTCTTTTTTAAAGCCAATTAATTAGACCTCTTTTACAAATTAACCTAAAAAATATTACCCAGAGATAAAGACATACCAAGACACATTTAGACAGACACAGTGCAAGATCTAGCTTCATTTTTTAAGTTTGGTCATGAATTAGATATTACAATATAAATTGACTAATTTATAAAAAAGTTGAAATAAAAATTTTTAAAGGCTTTTTCCCTTTTCCCTCAGTCTCAGGAGTTAGAGATGGTCTAGATAAGTGTTCCTGAGAGCCCTGGTCTCAAGGCACAGGGAAAGAAAATCAATTTCTAACAAAAAGCAAAATGGCCATCAAAAATCACAACACAGAACACAGAGTTAAAACACACACATATAAACCTGGCAGTCCTCATCAGACACTCCCTTAAATACAAGAATACAGTCTCTCAGAAAACCTTCTATAGAGACACAGAACTTCAGATGTCTTCAAAGATTTTAAGAGGAGGAAAGGAAAAGAAGGAGGAGGAGGAGGCGGGAAAGGGGGGCAAAAGTGGTGGCCTTACAGGCGTCTCCTGCCACCAGCAGATACCCAGGCATTACGGGACTTTTCCCTGGGCTTCCAGAGAAGGGAGGACTGGAGCTCGGCCCTACCAGAATTCGAGTTCTCTGCCAAGAGGAGGTGATCAGTCTCCAATCCTCAGCTCAAGCTGAGGCCCTTCAACCAAATTCCTGCGTCCAGGACCAGGGGACTAGAAAAACAGGAAGGATAGGAAGGGTTAAGGAGAGGACAGAGAGAGGGAAGGGGAGAGAGGTCAATAAAGTCTCTTGTTCTTTACCGGTCGGGGCACTCTGGCCGGTTGTCCGCATCAGGAGGAGACCAGGGACAAAAGGGTCCCAGTTGCGGCCGCTGGGTCTGGTCCATTTGCAGGCAAGCTGGCCTCTGAGTACCCCGAGTGGTCAGGATGTCAGTCTCAGCGAAGAAGAGTCCCCACCAGTTGCAGGAAGGGGGAC
The DNA here is from genome assembly GCF_019320065.1 of Cervus canadensis. Taxonomy (NCBI): domain Eukaryota; kingdom Metazoa; phylum Chordata; class Mammalia; order Artiodactyla; family Cervidae; genus Cervus; species Cervus canadensis. Next base: position 46,509,319 of record NC_057414.1, on the reverse strand, counting down.
CCCTTCCAGGGCCCGTAACTGGGCTCTTATAAATGAACTGTCCGAGGAGACACATGTGCTGACAAAGCAAGAGATCTCATTGGAAAGGGCACCCGGGTGGAGAGCAGGAGGGTAAGGGAACCCAGGAGAACTGCTCTCTTCTGGAAAATAAGGACATTGCTCCTGTACAAATGTGAAAACAGATTGAACACTAGCCTTTTTTACTTTAATACTTCTTTAATAGCTGCAATATAACTCCAATAAAAAGCTGTCTTTCCTTTAACTCACTGTTACCCATTTTTGTTACTAATTAGAAGAAGAAAAAGGAGGATCTTAATCTTAGAAAAGAAGGAACCTTAAACCTACCCACTTTCCTCACCCTACCTATCTTATGCAGGGGGGCCCGCGGCGCCCTAGTGGGGTCCTAGCCGCCCTGAAGACTGAACAATGGGGGGGATTAACTTCGGGTTCCCTGTTCGTGGCGCCACTTGCCGGGGTCCAGCCTCGGCAGGATCCAGGGGATACCCTCAGGATGAACGGCATCGGCGAGAGAGACGTGAGACCAGCCTTGATGGGGCCAAATCTGCGCAGGAGAGAGAGAGTGACCAGATGGGGGGTGCAGCAGAGTCTGGCAATGCTTTATTTTTTACCGTGGCTTTTATACCCTAAGTTAGTACATTTCTAAGGGGAAGATAGTTTAACATTACATCAGCTTGTTCTCCACGAAACCAGGGTGTTTTCTGCATGCTTCTTTGTTTATGAGGGTCTTGTACATTATCTTCCGGCCTTGGGGCCTATTGACATTTTATGACCTAGGTAAATGCAAAGCTGTTTTCTGTAATCTATTCTTTAATGAACACAAAGGTCAGTCCTTTTGCAGAAGTTATCAGTTAAATTTATCTAAAAGGTTTACCACACAAAGACTCTGCAGCTCCAGTGAGGCAGCCCCTGTTTAGCATTCCTGGTTAAAATTAACAATTCTAAACTCTTATTTTTCTAAATCTTTAACTATAACCACTTTTAGAATAATATTTTTGTGTTCTCTAATAGGGCTTCCTCACCCCCGGAGGGCTCTGTGCCTATTAGGGCCTTTATGTGACCAGGTTCTTTATGCTGTTTATGATTAAGGTGTTGTGAGCAGTCATGTGCATTAGTATGCATTTGCCAAGCAGGCTAGAATGCCAGCAAAGGGGTCTAAATTGAAACACTCCTTTCATCCTGGATAATCTTATAGGATACAACTATCCGGCGGACATATTGATTAAAGTTCTAAGTTGATTCTGTTTGGAAAGAGATCGGGGAAGGTCTTCTACCCGTGTCACAGAAATTAGGGAGTAGTCTAATATAGCAAGCATCAGAAAGACAGAGCTCATCTTTAAGGTGAGCGCCGGGGCAACTTTTCGAAATCCCTGAAGTCCTGATCTGCCTTGCTTGTCAGGTCTCCTCCTCACGACCTTGTCATGGGTGGGATCTCGTGTGCTGGCTCCTGGAAGCTGAAGCCCCAATACTTTGGCCACCTGATGCAAAGAGCCAACTCGTTGGAAAAGACCCTAGTGCTGGGAAAGATTGAGGGCAGGAGGAGAAGAGGACGACAGAGAATGAGATGGTTGGATGGCATCACTGACTTGATGGACTTGAGTTTGAGTAAGCTCCGGGAGATAGTGAAGACAGGGAAGCCTGGTGTGTTGCAGTTAATGGGGTCACAAGTAGACACAACTTAGCAACTGAACAACAATATAAATAATACGTATAGAACAACAATATAAATAATACATATTTTAGAAAACTTATGAATTTTTGCCTAACTAAAAGGTTTATGACATTTTGATTCCACCTATTTGACTTAGCATGAATAGAATGCTAGACTTCTAGTTTAAAAGAAAAAGATATGCAACAAGCAACAAAGGTTCACTGTATAAAACAGGGACTATAGTTAACATGTTATAATAACCTATAATGGAAAATAACTTCAAAAATAATATATGTGTATATGTATCACTGAATCATCTTGCTGGGCACCTGAAACATTGTAAGTCAACTATACTTCAGTAAAATATATATATCAAGAAAAAAGAGGAAACTGACTGAAGGAGTCTTTTGGGCCTAGAAAAGAGAACAACAGTCTCAAAGGCCCCTTGCTGAATCATCTAACTTTGGAGAAAACAAAGCATAACTTTAGTTCCATCCTGATGCTCCAGGCCAGTTGCATCTATCTGGGACTTATCACCCTCTGTCTGGAAACCTACCACCCCCTACACCCGCCCAGAAGACTTATCACCCCCTGCCCAACTAAAAGTGTCATCTCAACAAAAGAATACTCAAAATATCCCGCCTGATTGACGTTTCCCTTATCGCTTCCACAAACCTCCCTATAAGTATGAAGCCTCCCTGATCCTTTTCGGCACTCAGCCTGGTCATTAGGCCGACTGTCGCCCCTCCTTGCCTGAATAAAGGTAACCTACTTCTGTTGTGGTCGTCTTTCCTTTTCTGCCTCGCCGGAACTGTACCTTACACTGACCTTTTCCAGTCCTGTGGCCACTGCTGAGTTTTCCAAATTTGCTGACATATTGAATGCAGCACTTTAACAACATCATCTTTTAAGGTTTGAAATAGCTCAGCTGTAATTCCATCACCTGCATTAGCTTTATTCCTGGTAAAGCTTCCTAAGGCCCACCTGACTTCACACTCCAGGATGTCTGGTTCTAGGTGAGTGACCACACCATCATGGTTATCTGTGTTAGGTAGTTAGAACAGGGAAAAAGAGTCCAAAATGGCGGTGGCTAAAAGACCTGGAAGGGAAAGCCCACGAAAATAGAACAACCTCAGGTAAAACAAACAACACTCCTGGCCGGCCCAATTTACATAAGACAGGCCCAGGGACAGAGAAACATATAAAAAGAGGAGCCAAAGCCCTCTTCTCTCTCTCTCTCCCCCGCGCCATGGGGCGATCTCTTCGAGTCTTTGGATCGACGTGCCCTCATGCCTCGAAGATGGATTTTCCTGCTATTATCTAAATAAATAGAGCTGTAAAACTGAGCTGTAACACTGATTTATTTAAGAGGTATAACACGGTCCATTCGAGACCTGAGAGCTATAACACGGTCTGTCCTCTGAGAGCTGTGACCCGCCAAGGAGCTTTAATGTCCGTCACTCCAAATTTTTGTTGTGATGAGACAAAGAACCGAGGTACATACACTCGCGTGACATCTGGATCACTAAAACTTTTTTGTATAGTTCTGTGTATTCTTGCTACCTCTTCTTAATATCTTCTTCTTCTGTTACGTCCTTGACATTTATGACCTTTATCATGCCCATCCTTTCATGAAATATTCCCTCTATATCTCCAGTTTTCTTGAAGAGATATCTAGTCCTTCCCATCCTATTGTTTTCCCCTATTTCTTGGCACTGTTCCTTTAAGAAGGTCTTCTTATCTCTCCTTGCTATTCTCTGGAATTCTGCATTCGGTTTGGTATATCGTTCCTTTTTTCCCTTGCTTTTTACTTCTCTTCTTTTCTCAGCTATTTGTAAAGCTTTCTCACACAACCACTTTGCCTTCTTGCATTTCTTTTTCTTTGGGATGGTTTTAGTCAATGCCTCCTGTGGAATGTTATGAACCTCCATCTATAATTCTTCAGGAATTCCGTCTGCCAGATCTAATCCCTTGAATCTATTAATCACCCCCACTCTATAGTCATAAGGGATTTGATTTAGGTCATACCTGAATGGCCTAGTGGTTTTCCCCACTTTCTTCTTAATAAAAACACTGGAAAGTGTGTCTGCAGTTCCCTAGGGCTGCAGAGACAAAGACCAGGCTGGCGGAGAGTAAGCGGAGCAGACAGCATCCTGGGGCAGAGATCCCCGCGGAGGCGCCTGCAGGAGCAAGTCTGATGCTACGAGCGCGTTTCCCCTTGAGATACGTGCAGTTACTACACTGCTTAGAGCATGCGGCGGGCAGTCAAGCAGACAGCATCAACTGAGGGCCTTAGGAGGGGAGCAGAGCTTACTGGCAATCCTGAGGTCTTGAGGGATTAAAAGCTTGGTTTTAGGAGCTATCAAGGGGACCCCTGAGTGTGCTCAGCCGTGTCCTACTCTTTGCGACCCCATGGACTGTAGCCCGCCAGCCTCCTCTGTCCATAGGATTTTCCAGGGAAGAATACTGGAGTGGATTGCCTACTCCAGGGGACCTTCCTCATCGAGGGATAGAACCTAATTCATTTGCGTCTCCTGCACAGACAGGTGGACTTTTACCACTGCGCCCCCTGGGAAGCTCAATCGGGGGAAAGGTCGTGGTAAATGTGTCTTCATTGTCGTGGTGGCTACACAATTGTACATGTGAGATAAAATGACATCAAAGTACATTATATATATATATATATATATATACACACACACACAGTTACATATATATATATATACACAGTTACATATGTATATATATACACACACTATATATGTATATATATACATACACACACAGTTACCTATATATATATATACACACAGTTACCTATATATATATATACACACAGTTACATATATACACACACAGTTGCATCGACGTGCAAGTAGTGAAGGCAGGTAGACAGACCATGAACCGTGTGCTAAATCTCCAGTGGACAGAGGGAGGTTGGGAGGTGACCGCATGAGGCAAGGCCTGTGTGTCAAGGGAACTAAGAATCTGGGATCAAGAGGGAGGAAATGAGATAAAGTGGTAATAAGAAACTAGAGTGAGACTTGTCTCTCCTCCAGCCTGTGGTTCAGAAGCTGCAGGATGGGAAGGACAGCCACCCTGCATGAAGCAGTGTTGTCCAGGGGCAGCCTGGTCTCCAGAAGAGTAAACATGTGAAGGGACCGTCTGGAAAGAGACTGAAGTTTAGGGTCACGGGTGAGAAGCAGCAGTCAGGAGCAGTGTTGGGTGTCTGGGAGACGTGGAGATTGGACCAGATCGGGGGAGCACGCGGGTATCGTTGACCTGGTCAAAGCCTGGGCAGTGCCTGAGAGAAGCAGGGCTATAGGAACTGTCTCCAGAGGGGGGGCCGGCACTGGCAACCCTGGCCTCCTTGGGGAGGGTGAGGACTGGACTCCCCAGCGCCCGTGTCATTGCGTGCTCAATCCCTACAGCTACAAACTCAAAACCTGCAAACTGGGAAAGATCCAATGTGGGTCTTCTGCTGGGGGGCAGGTGTCCTCCAAGCAAGGGATCAACGGGGAAGATCCAGAGTTGCCAGATAAGGGTTCCCCTAAAGATCCAGTCACCCCCATCCCTGACATTCAGAACCTCCGCCAAGCGGGAAGCCGTCAGTGTCTCAACGTGATGCCTCGGTTTTCATTGTAGATCCTTCAACCCAAGGCTCTAAGTTCTTGGAACTGGCAAATCCCTCAGCACTGTCAGGCTGGTGTCACGCTTCTTCCTTATTCCTCAGCCCCTTGGGATTCCCCCAACGTGGCAGGAAGCACAACCGCATACTTAAGAGGGTGCTTGTGGTTTGCTTTTTTTTAACCAAGAATGTCTGATTGCTCTACAACCAGAAGTTTTTCAAACTATCTGGTCCAGCAGATGGTCATTTCCCTAAGTGAAAGTCCACCCCAGGGTTTGAGGGAGACTTAAACAATTTCAGCATGAAGGGCTGATGGATTTTCTCCTTGCATTCGTCACAGTCTCTGCCTCGGGAGTGAGCAGGTGGTGGCGCCCACAGGCGGAAAGCACATGCTCCCCAAGGACACTCCCTCCTCCTAGCTGGGATCTCCAGGCCATCCTGGAGGCCATCGTACGCGTGAGCTCCGGCTGGGGATGGACCTCAAAGCCAAGCCCTCCACACTGAATTTCACACCGCTGAGTCCAGGGGGAAGTAGGATCCTCCAGGCCCTTCAGAGACTTGCTGAGCTCCTGGACACAGCCTCAGGAGCAAGTCCCCACAACCTGGCCCAGAAAAGTCACACTTGAGTCGAAGGTGTATAACCTGGGTCCCTCCAGAAAGTCAATAGAGAAACAAGAATTTGAGTGGAAGTGGTTTCTTTGGGAGGTGATTCTAAGGAGTAAAGAGGCATCTGGGAGAATGAAACGGATGGAAAAACCATAGCTTTGACTACACGGACCTTTGTCAGCAAAGTAATGTCTCTGCTTTTTAATACACTGTCCAGGCTGGTCGTAACTGTTCTTCCAAGGAGCAGTCGTCTTCTAATGTCATGGCTGCAGTCACCATCAGCAGTGATTTTAGAGCCCCAAAAATAAAATCTGTCACTACTTCCAACTTTTCCCCTTCTATTTGCCATGAAGTGGTGGGGCCAGATGCCACATCTTAGTTTTTTTAATATTGAGTTCTCAGCTGGCTTTTTCACTCTCCTCTTTTACGCTCAAGAGACTCTTCAGTTCCTCTTAATTTTCTGCCATTAGAGTGGTATCATCTGCATGACTGTATTAAAAAAAAAAAAAAAGGCTACAGTAGATACCACCAAACTCTCCAAAGGTCTGCTCCAAACACCAGCAGGTAGAGTTTCCATTGTCCTGTGTCTTCACTAGTGCTTGAACTTGACTTTTTTCCCTTAATCTAAGTGTGAAATGATGCCCCTTGTGACTGTGAATTGCCACATTGCTGGTGAGGCCGTGCCTTTTCCTATTGATGAACTGTTTGGTTTCCTTTCCTGTGAAAACCTCGTACTTCTTGGCCTATTTTCCTTTGAATTGTCTTTTTCCATATTGATATGCAGGATTCCTTAACACCCCCTGTTAGTTATATCTGTTGTAAATCTCATCTCCCGCTCTGTAGTTTGACTTCATGGGTTGCTTTGGTGGTTTTTTAAGAATGTGAGTGTGTTTTTTTTTTAAACCTATCAATCTTTTTCTTCCTGGGCTTCCCTGGTGGCTCAGCTGGTAAAGAATCTGCCTGCAATGCGGGAGACTTGGGTTTGATCCCTAGGTTGGGAAAATCCCCTGGAGAAGGGAATAGCTACCCACTCCAGTATTCTGGCCTGGAGAACTCCATGGACTGTATAGTCCCCGGGGCTGCAAAGAGTCAGACAGGACTGAGCGAGTTTCACACAGTGACAGAGAAGGTGCTTTCTGCATGCAGAAGGAAGAAGTGAAACCACTAGAAGCTTCCACAGATGCCTTCAGCTGGAGCATGCCTCACATTTTGGACTCAAATTAAGATACTGTCCTCAATTCCCTATGATATGAAAGAGAAAAAGATGGCCATTGCCTATTGTCTCTCTCTCTCCCTCTTTTTTTTTTTTTTTTTTTGGTTAACACTTGAAATACATTGACTAATTAAGACAACCAACACTTTTACTTTTATTTGCATTTATTTTCTGTGGCATTTATTCCCGGGCCATAAGTTTTTGTTTCTTCTGGGATATCTTTATCTTCTGTGCAACCTCCTCTTCTGGTTTAGGAACAATCTGTTCTTTTTCAGTAAGGGTCGTCTCAATGTGGCAGGAGAGCTCATGTAGGGGTTGATCCGACCGTGAGCTCTGTAAGTCCTGCACCGCATCTTGGGGGCTTTGTTCACTTGGATGTGCTCAATGACCAGAGAATCTATATCTAAGCCCTTAAGTTCAGCACCACTCTCTGCATTTTTGAGCATGTGTAGTAAAAATTCAGCACTCTTTTTGGGCCACCAACCCTGCGTCCAGCCCCACTGTTTGGCCTGTGCACACCTACCAACTCCACCATTGTGATGACAGAATGGCGCACATTGCTTCTTTAAAGTGACATCTCTCAGATACTTGGTGGCTTTTCGGATATGCATGCCCTTTAAGGCCTGGGCAGTTTCACGAGTGTTCTTAAAGTGAACACAAAGATTTGAACCTCTTGATTTGCATGATCTTGTGGGGTTTTATGGGTCGAGTGAATAGTGCACCATTTTTAAGGGTCAGCTCAGGCCGTTTACCAGAAAAGGCTGTCTCTAACTCTTAATCCCCTAAGAAAATGGAGAAGAGGAATCAGAATTTCAAACAAAAAAAATCTTCTTTTGCTATAAATCAGATCTAATCACAACAAGATCCTACATCTCTTGAAGGAGTGACCACAGAAGGGGGAAGTCACGAGCCTCCCGTTTCTTTCCCATGACATCATATCCTACAGCACAGTGACATCCACACAATGTCACAGGTGGAAGAGAGAACAGTAACACATGAGTGGGAGAGGCAGGAACAAGGAGGAAGGAATCTCCTCCACGACGGTTTCAAGACTAACATCCAAGCTTCCCCGGGCAGCAAATGAACCCGTCCAGGATGCAGAGACCGGAGGGCGCTGCGTCCCCCACAGCTGGGGAGGGGCTGTTTACTGTGATGTGTGAGTCAGGCTGGCGACTGCAGATGGGCAATGGAGCTGAGAAGCCACAGCTGGTCCATGCCAGTCAGGGAGAAGGCTCTGCGGGTCAGGACTGCGACGCAGGACCAAACTGGGAGACTCAGCAGAGAACGATCATGTCAATCATTGAGCAAGGAGGCAAGGGCACAGCTCACACACCTCCCTTCTAACACCTCACACCTGTGAGAATGGCTGTCATTAAAAAGTCCACGAATAATAAATGCTGGAGAGGGTGTGGAGAAAAGGGAACCCTCTTACACTGTTGGTGGGAATGTAAACTGGTGCAGCTCCTATGGAAAATTGTTTATTCCCTAAGTCATGCCCAACTCTTTCTCAGCCGCACTGACTGTAACCTGCCAGGCTCCTCTGTCCATGGGATTTTCCAAGCAAGAATACTGAAGTGGGTTGCCATTTCCTTCTCCAGTGTAAAACCACATGGAGATTCCTTAAAAAACTAAAAATAGAGTTGTCATATGATCCAGCAATCCCATTCCTGGGCATATATCCAGACAAACTATAACTCAAAATCATACATGCACCCCGAGTCCACAGGTTGAAGGCATGGTGTCCCTGGATTAGTTAACTGGTGGAAGGGAAGCTGAAAGAGACGCCTGTCCCCGTCTACACTGCGCTGGCGGGGTCTCCTACTGAGACACCTGGGAAGCCCCACAAAGGAAGAGAACATGGGATTTGATGCTGGACAGACCCAAGTTCAAACCCTGTCTCTTGCATTTGGCAACTGCTGCGTGGTGACCTCTTCCAAGTCTGTCCAGCTAGAAGACACAGGCTCCAGCTGAGAGCCGCCGCCCAGCTCCCACCCTGGCCCCAGAGATCAAGCCCTGAGCCTTTGAGTGGAAGAACTGACTCCAAGACCCTAGACTACCAGAGAACTAACCCTGGGGCGTATCAAATAGAGAGAACTCATACAAAGGAAACCACTTGAATACAAGACCTGCCATCACCCAACCACCAGGAGCACCCTGTGCAGGACGTCCCATCTAAACAACAAGCAAACAAAAATACAAACCCAATCGTCAGCAGACAGGATACCACCTCACTCAGCCTTGCCCATCAGAGGAAAAACAAACAGACCGAAAAAAAAAACAACTCAGCACAAATCTCATCCTATACAAAGCTTACACAAACCACTGGACCAACTTTAGGAGGGCAGGAACCAAAAGGAAGAGAGAATTCAACCTTGAAGCCTGGCACAAGCAGACCTCAAACACAATAAGTTAAAAAAATAATGAAAAGGCAGAGAAATACTACACAAATGAAGGAACAAACTAGAAAGACAGAAGTCCAAATAAATGAAGAGGAAATCGGCAAACTAACTGAGAAAGAATTCAGAATAATGATAATAAAGATGATTTGAAAAAAAAAAAAACAAAACCCTTGAAAACAAAATGGAGAAAAAGGCAGGAATCAATTAACAAAGATCTAGAAGAATTAAAGAATAAACATACATAGACAAACAATACAATTACTGAAATTAAAAATACTCTAGAAGGAATCAATAGCAGAATATCTGAAGCAGAAGAATGAATCTGTGAGCTGGAAGATAAGATGGTGGAAATAACTTCTAAAGAGCAGAATAAAGGAAAAAGAATAAAAAGAACTGAAGATAGTCTCAGAGACCTCTGAGACAATATCAAATGTACCAACATTCGAATTATAGGGGTCCCAGAAGAAGAAGAGAAAAGGAAAGGGCATGAGAAAATTTTTGAAGAGATTATAGCTGAGAATTTCCCCAACATGGAAAAGGAAATAGTCAATCAAGTCCAAGAGGCACAAAGAGTCCCATACAGGATAAACCCAAGGAGAAACTCACCAAGGCACATACTAATCAAACTCACAAAGACTAAACACAAAGAAAGAATATTAAAAGCAGCAAGGGAGAATCAACAAGTAACATGCAAGGGAAACCCCATATGCTTAGTAGCTGATCTTTCAGCAGAAACTCTGCAGGCCAGAAGGGAATGGCAGGATCTATTTAAAGTACCTAAAGGGGAAAAGCTACAACCAAGATTACTGTACCCAGCAAGGATCTCATTCAAAATTGATGGAGAAATAAAAAGCTTTTCAGACAAGCAAAAGTTAAGAGAACTGAGTACCACCAAACCACATTTACAACAAATGTTAAAGGGAATTATATAGTCAAGAAATACAAGAGAAGAAAAAAGATCTACAAAATAAACCCTAAATAATTAAGAAAATGGCAGTAGGAACATATGTATTAATAATTACTTTAAATGTTGGAGATTAAATGCTCCAACCAAAAGACACAGACTGCCTGAATGGATACAAAAACAAGACCCATACATACGCTCTCCACAAGAAACCCAACAGACCCAAAGATACATATAGACTGAAAGTAAAAGGATGGAAAAATATATTACATGCAAATGGGAAGCAAAAGAAAGCTGGAGTAGCAATCCTCATATTAGACAAAATAGACCTTAAAATAAAGAATATTGCAAGAGATAAGGCAGGACACTACATAATGATCAAGGGATCAATCCAAGAGGAAGACATAACAATTGTAAATATCTATGCACCCAACATAGGAGCACCTCAATACTTTAGACAAACACTAACAGACATAAAAGGAGAAATTGACAGTAACACAATAATAGTAGGAGACTTTAACACACCACTCACACCAATGGACAGATCATCAAAGCAGAAAATTAATAAGGAAACACAAGTCTTAAATGATACATTGGATGAGATGGATCTCATTGATATCTTCAGGACATTCCATCCAAATGCAGAGGAGTACACCCTCTTCTCAAGTGCACATGGAACATTCTCCAGGATAGACCACATCTTGGGTCACAAATCAAATCTCAGTAAATTTAAGAAAACTGAAATCATATCAAGCATCTTCTCCGACCACAACACTATGAGACTAAATATCAATTACAAGAAAAAAAAACTGTAAGAAACACAAACACATGGAGATTAAACAACACATTTCCAAATAATCAACAGGTTACTGAAGAAATCAAAAGGGAAATAAAAAAATTTCTAGAAACAAATGACAATGAAAACATGACAACTCAAGACCTATGGGATGCAGTAAAAGCAGTCCTAAGAGGGAAATTTATAGCAATACAATCCGACCTCAAGAAACAAGAGAAACATTAAATAGACAACCTAACTCTACACTTAAAACAATTGAAAAAAGAAGAAGAACAACAACAAAAACCAAATTAGTAGAAGGAAATAAATCATAAAGATCTGAGCAGAAAGAAATGAAAAAAGAAATGAAAGAAACAATAGTAAAGATTAATAAAACTGAAAGTTGGTTCTTTGAGAAGATAAATAAAATTGACAAACCTTTAGCCAGACTCAAGAAAAAAAGAGAAAAGAATCAAATCACCAAAATTAGAAATGAAAAAGGAGAGGTTACAACAGACAATGCAGAAATATGAAGGATTATAAGAGACTATTATGAACAACTATATGGCAATAAAATGGATGACCTGGAAGAAATGGACAGATTCTTAGAAAAGTTCTATCCTCCAAGACTGAACCAGGAAGAAATAGAAATTATGAACAACCCAATTACAAGCACTGAAATTGAAGCTGTGATCAAAAATCTCCCAAAAAACAAAAGCCCAGGACCAGATGACTTCACAGGAGAATTCTATCAAACATTTAGAGAAGAGCTAATGCCTATCCTTCTAAAACTCTTTCAAAAAATTGCAGAGGAAGGAACACTTCCAAACTCATTCTATGAGGCCACCATCACCCTGATACCAAAACCAGACAAAGACAACACAAAAAAAGAAAACTATGGGCCAATATCCTTGATGAACATAGATGCAAAATTCCTCAACAAAATTCTAGCAAACAGAATCCAGCAACACATCAAAAAGCTCATATACCATGATCAAGTTGGGTTTATTTCAGGGATGCAAGGATTCTTCAATATATGCAATCAATGTGACACACCATATTAACAAATTGAAAGATAAAAACCATATGATAATCTCAATAGATACATAAAAAGCTTTTGCCAAAATTCAGCTCCCATTTATGATTAAAACTCTTCAAAAAAATTGGCATAGAAGGAACCTACCTCAACATAGTAAAAGCCATATATGATAAGCCAACAGCAAACATTATTCTCAATGGTGAAAAACTGAAAGCATTCCCCCTAAGATCAGAAACAAGACAAGGGTGTTCACTTTCACCACTACTATTCAACATGGTTCTGAAAGTCCTAGCTACAGCAATCAGAGAAGAAAAAGAAATAAGAGGAACCCCGATCAGAAAAGAAGAAATAAAGCTTTCACTGTTTGCAGATGACATGATACTGTACATAGAAAACCCTAAAGATAGTATCAGAAAATTACTAGAGCTAATCAGCGAATTTAGCAAAGTTGCAGGATGCAAAATCAATACGCAGAAATCACTTGTATCTCCGTATGGTAACAATGAAAAATCAGAAAGAGAAATTAAGGAATCAATCCCATTGACCATTGCAACAAAAAGAATTAAATATCTAGGAACAAACTTACCTAAGGAGACAAAAGAACTGTACACAGAAAATTATGGGACACTAAGGAAAGAAATCAAAGATGACATAAACAGATGGAGAGATATTCCATGTTCCTGGGTAGGAAGAATCAATGCCGTGAAAATGACTATACTACCAAACACAATCTACAGATTCAATGCAATCCCTATCAAATTACCAATGACATTTTTCACAGAACTAGAACCAAAAAAAAAAATCACAATTTATATGGAAACACAAAAGACCCCAAATAGCCAAAGAGGTCTTGAGAAAGAAGAATGGAGCTGGAGGAATCATTCTTCCTGACTTCAGATGATACTACAAAGCTACAGTCATCAAGACAGCATGGTAGTGGCACAAAAACAGAATAAAGACCAATGGAACAAGATAGAAAGCCCAGAAATAAACCCACACACCTATGGGTACCTTATTTTTGACAAAGGAGGCATGAATATACAATGGGGCAAAGACAGCCTCTTCAACGAATGGTCCTGGGAAAATTGGACAGCTACATGTAAAAGAATGAAATTAGAACACTTCCTAACACCATACACAAAGATAAATTCAAAATGAGTTACAGACCTAAAGGTAAGACCAGAAGCTATAAAACTCTTAGAGGAAAATATAGACAAAACACTTGATGACATAAATCAAAACAAGATCCTCTATGACTCACCTCCTAGAGTAATGGAAATAAAAACAAAAGCAAAAAAGTGGGACCTGATTAAACTTAAAAGCTTTTGCACAGCAAGGGAAACTAAAAGCAAGGTGAAAAGACAACCCTCAGAACGGGAGAAAATAGTAGCAAATGAAACAACTGGCAAAGGATTAATTTCCAAAATACACAAGCAGCTCATACAACTCAATACCAGAAAAACAAACAACCCAATCAAAAAGTGGGAAAAAGACCTAAACAGATATTTCTCCAAAGAAGACATACAGATGGCTAATAAACACATGAAAAGATGCTCAACATCGCTCACTATTAGAGAAATGCACATCAAAACTACAATGAGATACCTCACAGCGGTCAGAATGGCCATCATCAAAAAGTCTACAAACAATAAATGCTGGAGAGGGTGTGGAGAAAAGGGAACGCTCTTGTACTGTTGGTGGGAATATAAATTGATACAGCCACTATGGAAGATGGTGTGGAGATTCCTTAAAAAACTAGAAATAAAACCACCATATGACCCAGAAATCCCACTCTTAGACATATACCCTGAGGAAATCAAAATTGAAAAATACACATGTATCACATTGTTCATTGCAGCACTATTTACAGTAGCTAGAACATGGAAGCCAGATGTCCATCGACAGATGAATGGATAAAGAAGTTGTGGTACATATACACAATGGAATACTACTCAGCCATAAAAAAGAACGCATTTGAGTCAGTTCTAATGAGGTGGATAAACCTAGAACCTATAATACAAAGTGAATTAAGTCAGAAAGAGAAAGATAAATATCGTATTCTAATGCATATATATGTGGAATCTAGGAAAATGGTACTGAAGAATTTATTTACAGGGCAACAGTGGAGAAACAGACATGGAGAATAGACTTACGGACATAGGGAGAGGGGAGGAGAGGATGAGACGTATGGAAAGAGTAACATGGAAACTTACATTACCATACATAAAATAGAGAGCCAACAGGAATTTGCTGTATGGCTCAGGAAACCCAAACAGGGGCTCTGTGTCAACCTAGAGGGGTGGGACGGGGAGGGAGATGGGAGGGGGGTTCAGAAGGGAGGGGATATATGTATACCTATGGCTGGTTCATGCTGAGGTTTGACAGAAAACAACAGAAGTCTGTAAAGCCATTGTCCTTCAATAGAAAATAAATTAATCAAAAACATACCTGCACCCCAATGTTCACGGCAGCTCTATTTACAGTACCAGGACATGGAAGCAACCTAAGCGTCCATCAGTGAATGAGTGGGTAAAGAAGATGTGGCTCATTTATGCAATGGACTATTTACTCAGCCAGAAAAAAGAACAAAGTGATGCCATTGGCAGCAACATGGATAGACCTAGAGATGATCACACCAAGCGAGGTAAGTCAGGAGGAGAAAGACAAGTACCGTATGAGATCACGTGTATGTGGGATCTAAAGTGTGACACAGGTGGATTTATCCCTGAAGCAGAGACAGATCCAGAGACACAGAGAACAGACTTGTGGTTGCCGGGAGGGGAAGTGGGGCGGGGGAGCGGTGAGTTAGGATGCTGGGATTGGCAGATGCAAACTGTCAGGTGAAGGATGGGTAAGCAACAAGGTCCTACTCTATAGCACAGGGAACTACATTCAGTATCCTGGGGTAAACCAAAATGGAAAGGAATATGAAGAATATATGTATCACTGAGTCACTTTGCTGCAGGCAGAAATTAACACCACACTGTCAATCAACTATGCTTCAGTAAAATTAAACACACACACATCCTTTCTTTCTTGGATTCCTGAGGGACTGCCAACCTTCTCACCATCTAGGGAAGCCTGACC
Organism: Cervus canadensis; assembly: GCF_019320065.1. NCBI lineage: Eukaryota > Metazoa > Chordata > Mammalia > Artiodactyla > Cervidae > Cervus > Cervus canadensis. The sequence goes on along the minus strand of NC_057414.1, from coordinate 46,493,999 downwards.
TGGCCAAAGTTCTCGGCAGCCGTAAGAGGCTTGCGTTTATATTCTAGTACGACTGTGACCAATCAGAATTTGTTATCCAGGTCGAGCCACTATTATAATTGGTGAGTTGATACCAGATGCATTTAGCACATGGAACAGAACACAGGTGATCATACTAATTTGATTTTTGCAAGGCATAATTTCATCACTTCTGCTCAGTGCTTTCAAACTGTGGTGCTGGAGAAGACTCTCGAGAGTCCCTTGGACAGCAAGGAGATCAAACCAATCAATCCTAAAAGAAATCAACCCTGAATATTGATTGAAAGGACTGGTGCTGAAGCTGAAGCTCCAATACTTTGGCCACCTGATGCAAAGAGCCGACTCACTGGAGAAAACCCTGATTCTGAGAAAGATTGAAGTGCTTTGTAGAAGGGCTCTGTAAATGCTTGTTTCTTCCACTATTACTTCTGAGAAGTAACAGAGCAAAACACGCTTGTGAAATTCAGATGAATTTTTCCTGGCTTAACTGCCAGCTAACGACCAAATCAGTGGTGTCTCAATCAAGGGGCATTAGGACAGTCATTTGTTTTTAAAAAACTTACTCCCAATTATTTATTTATTTTCTTCCAACTAATTATTTTAAAAATTTTCAACTCTTTATGCTGAAAATTTTCAAACCCACTGAAAAATTAAAGTAGTACAAGAGAATGCCTACTACATGCTTCTCTAGCTTTACTTAGGGTTCGGCTTTTTGCTCTCTGTCTCTTTCTTTCTCTCTTTCCTACTTTCTCTCTCTCTTTCCCCACCTCCCTCTCTCTGTCTGTCTCTTGCTGTCTCTCTCTTTCCCTCTCTTTCTTTCTCTCTCTCTCTGTCTCTCCTCTGAGAGTGAGTTGCAAACATCCTGACACTACACACGTTTGTAAATAATTCACCACGTGTCTCCTAACAGCTGGAGTGCCCTTCTATCACCCAAAGCCTGAGCATCTCACGCGAGCTCTGATCCAGATAGCCTGTTCTCATCCATGCGACACTCCTTGACTGTCCCCAAGATGTCCCCTTCAGGGTCCTTTGTTGTCCGTAGTAATACTCTCATCCTCTTTTTATTTAGTAACAGGGACATTTTTGAAGAGCCAGGCCCGTCATTGGGGAGGAATTTTTTTAATCTCACCATGAGTTTTTGGTGATACCTAACTTGATTCTGAAGAATCACCTTCCTTCTCAAGACAGGTTTGCACACCCCGCTGGCTTGCTGGGTGGCGGAGTACTGTTTTTCATGTTTTTATCGTGTGCCTCTCTTTTCTCACCAACGTTAAAAATATCCGGATTGCCTGAACATCTTGAGATGGGCCAGACCCACGGCTCCTCAAAATTAAAATGCATCCTATGAAAGTGGGCTGCCCCAAACCCTTGACCTAACAACCCAGGCAAGCCAGGCTTTCCTAGAAGGTTTTCAGATGGACGATATCATTCATTCCAACTCCAACTGGGAAATGGAAGGCCGAAGACCGAACGTGCTATTTTTACATTACTTGAACTAGCACATCCTCGGAGTCCATTCATCACGTGGCAGCTGGGGCATGTGGGTCACAGTGGCCACCTTCAGCGGCTTGCAGCCTGGGTGTAGGAGCGTCTCAGACATGTGGTCCTTTCTCATGGCTAAACACTTAAAGGAGTGAATGAGAAGCGTCCGGACAATGACTTTCCCGTGGTTATCTCCTCTTCCTGGCAGACCTTCATCCTGCATTGGTGCAGACTGACGGCATTGGTGACACTCAGCTCAGGCTTAAAGGAGCCTGGAATTCCATGTGCAAGTTCATGCGTGTGTACACGTGTGTGCAGCCCCCGCCCCCCGCACCTGGGCAGCTCACACGCTGAATCAGGGGCAGAGATGGGAGCAGGGCAGAGCGGATACTTGCAGTTACAACGCAGGGCCGCGCGGGTGCCACGCTGCTGGTCTGACGCGGGGCTGGGGCTGGGGTGGTTCATAGAGAAGAGGTCCCTTCCATAGAGCCCTGGACCCTCCAGCCTCAGCCTCATGGCCTCGGCCTCAGCCCCTCTGTACCTGTTGCTTGATCCAGGTCACCTTTTGCGCTGAGGCGTCTGCAGGGCCGAGGCCCCCTTGGGACAGCCCAGGGTCAGGCTGGCAGCAGTCCAGACATGACAGGCGCCCACGCGCCTCTGGCCTGGGTGGACGCTGTTTCCTCTCCCCACCCTGCCTGGGCCCACAGCTCATCCGTCCTTGACGCGCAGTTCAAGGCCCATCGTTCTGGCAGAGTTCACACTGTCCCCTGCCTTGGAGCAGACCACTGGGTCCTGGGGGGAGATTGACACTGGCCTTTAATTCCAGAGGACTCTGGGGCTGTCCTCCCGGCTGGAACCCTGGACCAAGCAGGCAGCCAAGCCTCCAGGCTCCCCCAGAGGTAAGGGTACCTTAATTTGTCACCTCCCTGCCCTGCCTGCACCCCTCTGACCTCAGACACAGCCTGACCTCAGCCCAGGTCCTGGGTCAGGCTGGGAGGGGACACAGCTCAGGGTCCGAGGAAGCCACAGGGCCAGTGCCCACCTGACCCCCCATCTCCGGGGCCCTAGGATCCCTGGGACTGTTTTGGCCAGCAACAGGCTTGAGCAGCCAGACATTCTCGGGAAGGGTGGAGACGCTGCCCCCTCCTCGGGGACCGGAGGGGAGACTGCTCGGGGCGCGAGGAAGCATGTCAGCCAGGGGCCAAGGGAGACTCCCGCGGTTCCCCACCAGCTCTGGATGGGAGGTTTGAAATATTGTTCTTTTCGTTGTGTGAAACCAGGCTCACTCCTCAGCTATTTAACTATCTCAGACGTTGGACAAACACCACGAAAATATTCAACCAAACCCGAGAAACCTGCTTTCTTTTCATGAACTTGCTCCTGGCAGGGGCGGAGGCGGGGAGGGCGGCTGGGATGGGGTGAGGGGTGGATTCCCTGTGGCTTGGGTGCACGGGCCCCGCAGGACTCGGCATCACACCGGAATCCCGTCCGCACCCCCTGCAGGCCCGAGCCCTGCCTCCTAGGGGCCTCGCGCTGGGGTACGGAGCTCGGGGACAGGGTGAAGAGCCTTCGGCTCCAGCTGGGGCTTTGACCCCCACCCCGGGTGGACCCCTCCCAGACCAGGGGATCCAGCTTGGACCAGAGGCAGGACTCACTGTGCCAGAGAAGCAGGGTTGGGGCAAGTGGGCTGGTCTCCACCGCCCGCCCGGGGCTGTCATTTCACCCTCCTCAAACAGGACGCATTGGAGAACGGAGCATGTGAGCAGAGAGGGAGACAGCAGGGCCCGCAGGCCGCGCCTTCCCCGGCACCCTGGCCGTTTGCACCTCCCGCTGGGCCCTGGCCTTTCCTGTCCCGGAACGGGGCGGAGGAGGGGGCTCTGAGCCCAGCCTGGGGTGGTAGCACGTCACCAGCACCGGTGCGGGGGTCCCTGCGTGGCAGCCTCCACCGTCCCACTCCGCCCCACAGCTTCCAGCCCCCCGCGAGGCCAGAGAGCCCGCTGCCATCAGAGAGGGCAGGGAACCCAGCCTGAGCCCCGTCCCCCAGCCAGTCTCTGGGTGGAAGCAAGCCTCAGCCCGAGTCCTGCCACCTCACCAGGAGGAGCCTCGGGCCCCAGGTGCCGGCGAGAACGCGGCCAGGCCAGGTGACCGCAGGGGGCGTGATGCCGGCCTCCACGAGGAAACGTGCTCCCGGCCCGAGCCCACGTTCTGGGAAGGTGGGTTCTCCGCGTTCTCACCCTGCCCAGCCCTGCTCCCCAGGCGGGCCCTGAGGGGCTGGGGGCGCCCTCAGGAGTCAGGGGTGTGTGTTTTTGTGCACCTCCGCGTCCTCTGTGAATCTCCCCCCCACCCCCGGAGGACAGGAGCGGAAGGTGGAGGTGCATCGGCCGTGAGGGGGGTGATCGCTGGCCTCCCGCCCCGAGTGCTGGCTGGTCCTTGGGGCTGCGGCTTAGCTGGGTTACTGGGGCGAGGCACAGAGCTATGGCTCAGGGCCACTGGATCTGTGGGGCTCCCAGAGGTGGGCCCCCGTCACGGGCAGATACGCTGAATGCTGCAGTCCCTGCCGGCACGCAGGAGCTGCCCCAGGGATTCAGGACTCGCTGCCAGGGAGGGTGAGGGGCAGGTGAGGACGGGGCATGGGCAGAGCGAGGTTTCCTAGGGTCATGACCTTGCCGTGACACTGTGACCCCCATGGTCACCCGGGGTCGTGACCACGCAGAGAGGCCCCCAAGGATGAAGAGCTGCTTTATGAGGATGACAAATGTGACTCCGGACCTCACACAGGCTGTCCCTCTGAGGCCACGCCACTCGTCGGACACGCCGGGGGCACCCTGCGCTCACTCTGACGACACACAGGACTTGTCCTGAGGATCCGAGACACCGCAAGAAGCGGGGAGCCCCGAGGCCTGCCTGGCCTGGCCGCCCTCTCCACGGAGGGGCCCCGGAGACTGGGCCTCATGCTGAAATCCTCTCTGCCCTGGGCCCTGGAGGGGTCCGGCAGGCTCAGAGCAAGCAGTCCAGGGCAGAAGTGGGAGCGGTCTCGCCCTCCGCGGGGGTCTCAGCCCTCCTCCCCGTCACCGCCCAGCCCTGGGCTCTCGCCCCCTCAGGTGTGGGGAGGAGGGCCCGGAACCCCCAGAGCTCAGGCACTGCAGGGCTTCCTGAGCCCTTGGGCCCTCCCGCCCTGACCTCGAACCTGCCTGATGACGGAGCCGGGAGACCCGGATGGACAGCGTCCTGATGGCCCAGGAGGAGGTGCTTTCAACTGCACGGTCTGTCCCTCAGCCAGACCCTGGGCCAGACACCCACGGGGGCTGGACCGGTCCCCTGATGCTCAGCTCCAGCCTCTACAGGGTCCCCTCGGCGCCTGCCTCTGGACCTGGGCTATGCCAGTCTCATCTTCCTCAGAGCAATGTGCTGGCCTTGGTCCCTAACTTGCAGCTGACTTCCCACTGACTTCCCGCCCTCCGTCCAGACCGGCCCGGCCGCACCGGGATCCTTCTGCTTGTCCTGGGCGTGATTCTCCGCCGGCCACCTGACCACCTGCCCGTGCAGCCTCACCCGGGCCTCTGCCGGCCGCCACACCTGCCGCCTGGGAGCACCTCCCAGGCTCCTCAGGGAGCACGGCACCTGTGCTATGCTGGGGGTGGGGGCACCCTGCCCCAGCCCTGCCGGGGGTGCGGCTCATGGCGCCATCCACCCCGGGCCGTCTCCCTCTGGCCCTGCCCGAGTCCCTGCATCACCTTCCACACCTTCTTCTCTGCCGGAAACCACGGGCACATCGTCCCCCAGCTCCACAGCTGCAGCCCGTCTACCTCTGCCCATGCCCTTCACGCGGGTCCCCCTGCAGGTGCTGGGAGTCAAGGCCAAGCTGGGGTGCAGGAGAGAGACCTCTCACAGGGGGGGCCTCCTCGTGGAAGTGGTGGCTGAGGCCCTGGGGGTGGGCAGGGGAGGCAACCAGGGTGTCTGACCACAGTTACCGCACACGTGATCTGGAGGGGGGCTGCCCGCCTTGGGGGATGCTGGGACCAGAGGCTGGGTCAGTGAGACCCAGGGTGGTGGCCTTTGCCAGTGACTAGGTCTCATGTCCCCGGAGATGTCACGTCTCCCCTTGCACACAAGGATCACTGGGAGTGGCTGCTGGAGACGTGGGTTCCGGCCCCGACTACACTGGGGGTGGGGTCTCTGGGGCAGGGGGCAGGAATATGCATTTGGAGGAAACTGCCCAGGTGGTTCTCATGTCCAGGACACGCAGGACATCCTGCGGGCTCTGCTCCAGATGAGGAGACCCAGGGAAGGCATGGGCCACAGCCAGCCACCAGGCAGACACACAGCCCAGTCCACCCCAAGTCCACCTTCCCTCCTCCCGTCCAGCCTATGGGACCACGGCCAGCCACCAGAGAGCACGTCCCCCGTGAAAGCTATGATGGCCCTGTAATTGAAGCCCCATTTAAGCGTGGGGAAGCATCACTTTGCTGTCCAGCAGAAATTAACAAACATTGTCAATCAACTCTACTTCAATAATTTTTTTAAGAAAAAGTATCTAAGGAGCATTTTCTCTGAATCTAGACAACATATTAAAAAGCAGAGACACTACTTTGCCAGCAAAGGTCCGTCTAGTCAAAGCTTTAGTTTTTCCAGTAGCCATGTATGGATGTGAGAGCTGAACCACAAAGAAAGCTGAGCACCAAAGAATTGATGCTTTTGAACTGTGGTGTTGGAGAAGAGTCTTGAGAGTCCCCTGGACTGCAAGGAGATCCAACCAGTCCATCCTAAAGGAAATCAGTCCTGAATATTCATTGGAAGGACTGATGCTGAAGATGAAACTCCAATACTTTGACCATCTGATATGAAGAACTGACTCATTGGAAAGACCTTGATGCTGGGAAAGATTGAAGGCAGGAGGAGAAGGGGACGACAGAGGATGAGATGGTTGGATGGCATCATCGACTCAATGGACATGAGTTTGAGCAAGCTCTGGGAGTTGGTGATGGACAGGGAGGCCTGGCGTGCTGCAGTCCATGGGGTTGCAAAGAGTTGGACATGACTGAGCAACTGAACTGAACTGAACTGAAGTAACGTTTTCTCGGAATTCTACATGTGAATATAACTCTGACCCCAAGCCCCCAAGCCTCAGGCATGGAAGGACATTGATCTCCGCCATGATTGAGCCCTGTCTGTCCCTAGTCAGGGTGAAGGTCCAGACGCTTGCCCAGAACCATGGTGTCCTGAACTCAGAGGCGCCCTCCCCCTGGTCATCACCCCACGAGGGCTGTGCCGGAGCCTGTATCCTGGCTGGCAGGGTGCCTTCATCCCAGCCTCCCAAGTGTCCTGGGCAGCTTGGGCCCAGGGGTCCTGGGAGGTAGGAGCCCCCGAGGCCGGGGCCAGAGCTCCAGGAGCACCACGTAGCCCCCGCTTGCGGCTTTCCCACCTCTCGGGGCCGACGGGCTTGGCATGGCACGGCCCTCAGGGTGGCAGACCTCCTCGTCCCACTCCCAGAACGTGACTGTCAACCTCAACCACTCCACTTGGGGAAACAAGACTCATAAGAGGAAGTGGCTTCATGTACCACTTTCAGCCTCCAGATACACACCTCCCACGGAGGCAGGGGAGAACCCAGGAGAAAAAGCAGGAACCAGTCAGCCATCCCCTGCTGTGGACGGCGCCCCAGGAAATCCGCTTTCAGCAGCATCACTGATGTGTTTGGCTGCGTCCGGTGTTTGTTGCGGCACCGGCGAGCTTTATGCTTCACGTGGGATCTCTCGTTGCAGCCCACAGGTTGGGGGGGCTCTCAATTCCTCCTTATTGGGCTCCATGAAGCAGAGGCACCTTCCCCAAGGAGCCCCAGAATTGCAGCAACCTCTGGGGTCTCTCTGGACCCCTGGTCGTGGGTGTGGAAGCAGGTCACACAGCAGATGTGTGGCCCAATGGCCTACCTAATTCTTTAAAACCCTTTTGGCAGTCACCGGAGTCATAAAAGATAAGAAAAGCCAGTGAATGCCAAGTCTGTACTATGTTGGTCATGGAGTCGAACATGTAACATGCGTGACATCATGTGAATGTCCAGAAGGGACGCCCCTTCGGAGGCAGAGAGCTGAGTGCCGGCCGAGGGGGTCTGGTTTCCCAGGGAGGGGGCTGAGCTCCCAATCCGGAATCCTCTGCTCCCTTTCCCGGGGCAGGAGGAGTTAAGCAGCCCCTTAGGAGCCCCTTGGTCAAATGGCCTAAGAGGTAAAGAATCCGTCTGCAATGCAGGAGACCAGGGTTCGATCCCTGGGTTGGGAAGATCCCCTGGAGGAGGGCATGGCAACCCACTCCAGTATCCTCGCCTGGAGAATCCCATGGACAGAGGAGCCAGGCGGGCTACAGTCCATGTCGCAAAGAGTCTGACATGACTGAGGCAACTAAGCGTGCACGCACAGGAGCCCTTGGCATGCAAGACCCCGGGTAGGAATGAGTCAGGTGCAGGGGGGCAGAGGGTCCGCTCGCCCCATCCTGCGGCTCTCAGCTCCCACCTGCACCAACCCCGTCTTCTGTCCTCTGCGTTTCCCACACTGACTCCTGACCCCACAGGGGCTGCGCCTCCCTCGGCGAGCGGCTTCCTAGACAGCAAACCGCTGCCCACAGCTTCGCGAGCGAAACCGACCAGCCACAGCCCTTACCCCACGCCCCACACCATCATCTGCGGAAGGGGCCGGTCCAGACAGTCAGGGACAGACCCTGTGTCCCAGAGCCCCCACGGGTGGTTCAAACCAGCCAATCCCGAGCCCACTCACCCTGACTCACCCCTTCCTTCCCACGGAAACCACAGTAAAGCCTCCGCCCACACGGTCCCCTCCCTCTGCCGCCTGACCGACCACGCTTCCCCAAGTGGGGGTCCCTGCTGGCCCCCCCTCCCCTGGAGCACTGTGAATAACACTCTATCCTCTTGTTGTTCTTCAATCACTAAGCCGTCTCTGACTCTTTGAGACCCCATGAACGGCAGCACGCCAGGCTTCCCTCTCCTTCACTGTCTCCTGGAGTCTGCTCAAACTCATGTCCATTGAATCAGTGATGCCATCCAAGCATCTCATCCTCTGTCGTCCCCTTCTCCTCCTGCCTTCAATCTTTCTCAGCATCAGTTTCTTTTCCAATGAGTCTATTCTTTGCATCAGGTGGCCAAACTATTGGAGTTTCAGCTTCAACATCAGTCGTTCCAATGAATATTCAGGACTGATCTCCTTTAGGACTGACTGGTTTGATCTCCTCGCTGTCCAAGGGGCTCTAATGACAGTTACCCCCTGAAGTGCTGGCCTGGTCATCCCTGATAATAACAATGCTCTGTTAAGACACGCCTTCCATGGATAGGCCATTGGCCTGGGACTCCCCGCTGCCGGGGTGTGGGGGGACCCACCTCTGGCCCCCACTTCCCGTCTGCCCCTGGGGGTCCTGGGCAACCTCGTGTCCCCTCTCTGGGTCCCAGCGTTGGATGACCTCGTCCTGAGGCTCAGAAGGGACGTGCCTGTCAACCACAACTTGGTACTTGCCGTGGGCACAGGCCATCAGTCCCTGCCAGGCTTAAGTCATGTGCAGTTGCTGACCTTCCACACCCCCTGAAGGGAGTCCGGGGTGGAGAGCAAAAATGAGGCTCTCTGTGTTCAGGGGGGAACCTACCAAGGCACATGTTCAGTTACTTACACATTTTCAGGAGTTGATTTTATGAGCCCAGTTCTTGGATCCCCTCTAGAAAAGCCCTGTTCCTATAACTAGCAGAAACCTTCTGCAAAAATCTGAGCTTGACGGCACGCACTCTCCCTTCACCAAAATCACGTGCATACTGTCCTCCCCCCACCCCACCCACCTTTGGAGCAGTCTCTCCGAGCTCTCTGAGGCACCGTCTCCCTGGCTGCAGTCCTCACTTCATCCCAAATAAAATTCGACTCACAGCTCTGCCGAGGCGCATCTTTTTTTTAAGTCGTTGTGGCCTGGGAAACCACACACAGGAACGGCTCCTGTGTCCCCCCACCTGGACCCCCGCCGGCTCCCTCTTCCTCAGATCCTCCCAACGTGTGCCCCTTGCTGGGTCCCCACAACCCACCCCAGAGGTGACCAAACCAGGGCGCAGCCTGCCCGTGTGGACACGGACGGGGCTGGGTTTGGGCCGAACTGCGTGAAGCTGCCCACTTCGCAGGTCAGATACGGCTGAACACTGGCCACTTGGCGTTGTCGAGGCTCCTGCTGGCCCAGCCCGGCTTGGACACAGGCCACCAGCTGTGAACAGGCTCGGGAGGCGCAAGTCCAAGCAAGCATCCTGGTGTCCGGGCGACGGCACAAGCCGCTGGCCTCCAGGGGCCCAGGAATCGCCCGCAGCTCTGAGAACGGCTGTGTGCTTCGGGGAGAGCGGCGGAGGGGGCTGGCTCGCATCCCTCCCCACCCACTGAGGTCTGCTCTCCTCAGTGCCCGGGCCTCGGTTTCCCCATCTGCAAGTAGGGCCGGTGACATCTCAGAGGCACTTGTGTCAGAAACAAGCTGCTCTGTGGAGAGCAAACAGCATGTGACCCTTGTCTCAGAAGTGGCCGGGGCCAAGGCCCCCAGATGGGCGGCTCATGACGACAGACATGTCTTCTCTCACTGCCCGCAGGGCAGAGTCTGAAATCAAGCTGGCCCAGGGCTCCAGGGCAGGGCCGTCCTGCTCTTCCAGCCTCTGGGGGCTCCAGGCATCCCTGGGCTTGTGGCCGCAGCCGTCCAGCCTCTGCCTCCATGGGCACGTGGCCCTTCCTCCATGCGTCTTTCCTCTCCTGTATCATAAGGACACTTAACTGCGTTCAGGGTCCACCTGGGTGATCCGGAATGACCTCATCTCAAAGCCCTCCCTTCTTCCCAGTGAGGTTCCAGGGACCGACAGGTCGTGTCTCCAGGGGCCCCGTCCGGCCCAGGACACACCCCACATGGGTGTTTGCTGCCCTTGTCGCCAACACGCAGAGAGCGGATGCGCCTCCAGAGGCTGCGCTGAGAGCGGGGTGTGCACCAGGCGCCCCTGGCCGCGGCGGGCAGAGACCACGGGGGCTGCGGTGGGACAAGGGGCCAGCGCTGTGGAGAAGAGGCGGGGGGCGGGAGGACGGGGCGGCCGGGGTGAGGTCTCGGGTACCAAGGGAGAAGGCGACCCGAGGGAAGGGGGCGGGGCAGGGAGAGCAACCCAAGACCCGGGGTGCCCTGGGCGGGGCGGGCCCTGCCTCCTGGGTCTCCGGGCCTGGAGGCCACGCAGTGATTCCCGCCTTAAAGCCACGTGCAGAAATGCGGGGGCTGGAGACCAGAGTCCTGCCAGGAGTCAAGGCCGGAACCCTCGCTCCACAGGCCGCGCCTCTGCTACAGAAGTGAGTTCAGAGCCAAACCCACGAACTGGGAAATGTTAGGACACGAACTGGGAGACCGGGATCCGCACTGTATAAAACAGGTAACTAACGAGAACCTGTCATCCAGCACAGGGAGCCCTGCTCACTGCTCTGCGGTGACCTGGATGGGAAGGAAGAACAAAAAGAGGGGACGGGACTTCCCCGGGGGTCCCGGGACTAAGAATCCGCCTGCCAGTGAGAGGGTACGGGTCTGACCCCCGGTCGGGGAAGGTCCCACGCACCACAGAGCAGCTAAGCCTGTGCACCTCAGCTCCTGAAGCCCGCGTGCTCTGGAGGCTCCGCAACTGGAGAGTAGCCCTCACTCACTGAGACTGGGACAACGCTCTCGTAGCAGCAAAGACCCAGAGCAGCCAAACATAAATAAATAAATGCAATCGTTTTTTAAAAGGAGAGGGGATATGCATGGAAACATGCAGCTGATTCGCTACTAACACAACACCATAAAGTGACAAAGAGAACATGTCAGCCACTCAGTCACGTTTGATTCTGCAACCCTGTGGACGGGAGGCCCCATGGACGGTAGCTCCTCTGTCCATGGGCTTCTCCAGGCAGGAATACTAGAGTGGGTAGCCGTTTCCTTCTCCAGGGGATCTTCCCAATCCAGGGATTGAACCTGGGTCTCCCACACTGCAGGCAGATTCTTCACTGTCTGAGCCACCATAAAGCAACTATACCCCATTACAAAACTATTTTTTCAAAAAAGAAAGAAAAATGTTAGGACACACAGAATCTCTACACATGACTTCTGACTTGCGGGCTGAGTCCCCAGGGCCACAGAGCAGCCCACGGAAAATTCAGCAAGTCTTCAGCAGGACCAGCTCAGGACATGAAACTTCGACAAGTGTTTTAACCCCTAAGGGTCAGTGAGCAGCTGGGACCCCCGGGTGTGAGGCTGGCAAGTGGACAGTCGGGATGGGCCCTCGAGAAAGGGGCCAGCAGCTGCAGGCCCAGACCACCCAGAGCAGAACTGCCCAGGGACCAGCGTGGGGTCCAGCCCTAGGCCGGGCACAAGCTGTCCGGGAATGGTCAGGTCACGGGGAGGGATGCTGAGGCCTGGAGGGGTTGGCTCCTTCCGCCCAGGCCACACGGCCAGGCTCCTGCCTCACTGCCCCTCTCCCACACACCAGGGAACCGAGGAGCCAGCTCAGCCAGAGGAGCACCCCCAGACGTGAGGTCCAGCCCCCACTGGTTGGGGGGCCCCAGGAGGCCACTCCCCGCTGTCCACGTGCCTCATATGCTGAGGAGGAAGAGCAGGGCTGGCCCACACGAGGACATCACTGTCTGAGCTCATCCTGTGGACGGGAGGGCCCCTCCCACTTCCAAGAAACTGGCCGGGAGCCCGGGTCCAGCCAGTCAGGCCCCGGGGACACAGGAGGATTTAGGGCCCAGGAGGAGCCCCAGGCGGTGGTGAGCAGCTGAGAGGCGCCCGATCAGCAGGTGAGAAGCCTTGGGGGCCCCTGCACCCAGCCCACCTGCTCCCCACCCCGGCGCTGGACATCTTTGAGGACTTTTGGGCTCCCGTGGGCCTGGGCGCTGGGGTGAGGATGCAGAAGCAGACGGTGGGCGCGTCATTCACAAGCCGGGACCCTGGGCCCTTGTTTGCGTGTACCGGGCGGGTGTTCCCGCTCCGAGAGCCGGCAGGACAGCCGTCCAGGTAGCCCCCTCCACTCCTCCTCACCTCCTGCCGGGGCCAGAGCCCCGCCCCCAGCGCTGGCCCTCACCCTCCACCCGACTCAGCCCCTGGGGTCCCTCGGGGCTCAGCACAGTCCCCCCACCGTGACCCCAGAGTCCAGCTCGGCTCTCTGGGTCCCCCGACACCACCACCGTCTGCCCGTGCCCTGTTCGGGGAGATCCTGCAGGGAGTCAGGGCGAGAGACCCCGAGCCACCCCGCTAAGCCCCGCTCCTGGGCAAGGACAGCCACACAGAAGAGGCAGGCGAGGACACCGGGCTGGGAGGCTGGGAGGCTGGGAGGGCCCGAGGGGGCTGCGGAAGTTTCCAGAGTCCTAAAGGAGGCAGACCTGGGTAACGGGCTGTGGGGGGAGGTGAGGACGGTCCAGGCAGAGGCACAGCCCCGCCGGGGGGCGCCTGGGGGAAGACCCCGAGGCTGGGAGGCGGGCTGTATGTCCCCACCATGTCTCTGGGGTCTCCGTGTCTCTCTTCTTGTCTCTGTCACTCTGCGGGTCTCTCCCCGCGTGGCTCCCCGACTCCTCACCCTAGGGCCCTGACAGCCGCTGCGAGGCTGAGAACAAAGGCCAGCGTGGACTCTGTGGGGAAGGGGCACAGCAGAGGGAAGGGCACCTCTGAGACCCCGTCAGCGGGGTCTGCCTGCCCTGTTCCTGGACGGAGTCTCTCCCCTGGGGCCAGAATAGGACTCGCCCCCTCGCTGCCCCTAAGGGGCCGGCAGCAGACACTTGCGCTGGCTTCTCCCGAGGACCCGGGGCATCACCGCATCCCCAAGCTTGCCGAGGCTTTGGAGCTGCATGCGGCCAAGCCGCCTGTAGCAGGAGGAGCCGGCTGAACTGCCTGATCCGGAGAGCCGGGGAGGCTTGGGGTGTCCTCTGCCTTCTCTCATCCTCCCAGCCTCCCACCGCCGCCACAGTACAGCTCCCCACCCCCCACCCCCGCCCACCCTCCATGGCCAGCGCAGGACTGAGTGTGCTCATGGCTACCGCTGGTCTCCGCCCGGCTGACCCTCTGGGGCTGGCAGCCAGCAGGAGCGTAGTCCAGCCTCTCCCCACGTCCTTGAGTCGTGTCCACACGAGCACTCCCTTTGCCTGCAGTCCCGTCCAGCCGACGCTGACCTCTGCAACAACGTCGGTACACGGCCTTCTCAATCGCTCTCTGTGCGTTTAGTCTAACCATCCCAGCCGGGGGCAGGACCGCCCACCTGGTCAGCATCCTCGTCTCCCCGGGTCAGCGTGTCTTACGGAATCCTCCTTTTCCCAAGAGGTCTTGGGGCCTGCAGGGCTGGGCGCTGGCCTGGAAGGGGCCGTCCGGCGGCCTCAGGATATGCCCGCCTTTCCTCGTGCTGCCGACTCAACGTCTGTCGCTCCCCTCCAGGGTCCTGCCCGCCAGCCACCAGCCGGCCAGCATGTTCGGGATCTGGGGGACCTTCAGCAGTGTGGTTTTCTACCTCACCCTGGCCGTGGGCCTCGGGGGGCTGCTGGGCAACGCGCTGGTGCTTTGGCACCTCGGCTTCCACATCAAGAAGGGCCCCTTCGCCGTCTACGTGCTCCACCTGGCCGCCGCGGACTTCCTGTTCCTGGGCTGCCAGCTGGCCTTCTCGGCCGTGCAGGCGGCCCTGGGCTCCGAGCACAGCCTCTACTTCGCGGTCACCTTCGTGGCCTTCTCCGTGGGCCTCTGGCTGCTGGCGGCCTTCAGCGCCGAGCGCTGCCTCTCCGACCTCTTCCCCGCCTGCTACCAGGGCTGCCGCCCCAGACACACGTCGGGCGTCGTCTGCGGCCTCAGCTGGGCCCTGGCCCCGCCGGCCGTGCTGCTGACCTCCGACGCCTGCGGCCTTCTGCGCAAGAGCGCGCGCCCGCTGGCCTGCCTGCGCCACCACGCGGCCAGCGTGGCCGGGCTGCTGGCCCTGGCCTGCGCGGCCTTCGCGGCCGGCCTGGTCCTCTTCGTCTGGGTGGCGTGCTGCTCCCAGCGCCAGCGCCCGCGGTTCTACGGCGCCGTGCTGGGCTCCGCGCTCCTGCTGCTCGTCTGCGGCCTCCCCTACCTCCTCTGCTGGACCCTGCTCCCGTACCTCCCGAGCTTCCTGCTGTCCACCTTCTTCCCGCTGGCCACCCTCCTGGCCTGCGTCCACTGCAGCGCCAGGCCCCTCATCTACTTCACGGTGGGCCGGCAGCCGGGCCGGCGGGAACCTCTGCGGGCGGTCCTTCGGCGCTCCCTGGGGGAGGGCGTCCAGCTGGGGGGCCAGAGGGGTCTCCCTGCTCATGGGCCACGTGTAGGGAATGCCCTGGACGCCCCCCACCCCCCATCCCTTGCCAGACCCTCCAGGACTCCACGTCATTCCCCGGCTCACCCACTCTGGGGACCCAAGGGCTGGGGGCCGGGTGAGAGCCGTGGTCTTAACTCCCCCCCCACCTGGCCTGCAGGGGACGAGGACCAGACCAGAGACACAGCAAGGAAGTGGGGAGCCCCAGGACTGGGGCGAGGACAGGCACCCCAACTCCCGCCTCCCTCCCACCCCGCCGCCAGCTGAGGCAGGAGTGAAGGGGAGGTGGCCCCCTCAAGGCCTACATGGGGGTGCTGGGCGGATGGGAGCCTGGGCATTGGCTGGATCGGGGGCTGTCCTCACTGAGGCCCAGATCCCCAGGGGACCCCCTCGCAGGACCTGCCCTGCAGTCTCCCCACTGGCCACCAGATGGCGTGGCTTCCCCACCAAGTGCGCGCAAAGCGTGTGGGCAAAGTGGGGGGTCACTGCAGAGCCAGATGCCCCCTCGGCCCTCCCCGGACCCTCCCAGCCCCCAGGGGTCCCGGACACCTGCTGCCTGGAGGGTGCCTTTTCCCCCCACCCCCATCTTCAGCTTCCCCTCCTCCAGGGAATCCTCTGCTCACCCATCACTGCCCGCCCATCCCTGCCCACCTGCCGAAGACCCCCCTTCCCCTGCCAGCACCCCACCCCCAGGGCTTCCCTAGTGAAGAAGAGGAGGGAGACCGATGGTGGGCGGACTGCTAGATGAGCGGATGGACGGACGGACGGATGGTGATGCGGAAGGGTGAATGGGAGGAAGGAGGTAGACAGCTGACGCCATTCCTTGCAGCTTCCAAAGTAGAGATCCTTTTATGTGTTTCTGATGCTATCTTAAAATGATACTTCAGGGTCATTGTCAAGAGTTTTAAGTCCTACAGAAAATCTTGGAAAGCTAAATCACCAAAACTTTTGGACTCAGAGGGAGGCACATGAGGCATAGAACCCTCGGCTGCGTTCATTTTTCTGATGGAGACCCACAGAAATTTCAAATTTTACCAAAGATGAAGATGTTCTATGCCTGCTATGTGAAACCTGTTACAACAATGCCTTTTACAACACCAGGAGAATTGTTCTTAAAAAGTTGTCCTTTTTTCACTAGAAAAGGTATGTGCTGCTCATCCTTGGGACTTTGGAAAACACTAAGGCAAGGGAAGAAGACTTACCTGGACCCTTCCCCGGCCCAGAGACGCTTCTGCAGGTTGGCCACCCCTCCTGGGGTGGCCACCCCAGGTGCCCCCACCTGGTCTCCCCAGACTGTGCCCTGAGGACTGGATGATTCCAGCCAAGGGAGGCCAGGGCTCTGACAGCCTAGCAGGCTCAGGAAGGAGGGTCAGTGACCTCAGCCTTGGCTTTGGGGGTAAGATGGGGAGGGGCCGTCCATTCTTGGGACCACTTCACGCCGGACCCAAGGAGGGGTGTGGCCTCCTTCCTAGAGTTCCTGGAAATGCGATGAGGGTGGGGCAGCCTCAGAGGTGCGCCAGCATCAGCCCCCACCTCTCCCAGCCCCAGGAACTAGCTGCGGGGCCCCCTGAGGGGCTGTCCATCTGCATTCCGCCGGCAGAGACAGACGGGCCGCCGGGCAGCTGGCAGTGTCTGGGGTGTGTGATGAGCAGCCCAGTCCGGACAGATGGGCAGGGCCAAACCTCTGTCCAGCAACCTGCTGCTGGGCAAATGGACGCCAGCCTGGGCCCTATAAAGCCAGCGTGGCCCCAGTCCCAGAGGAGTGACGGCCACCTAGACGGACCTGCAAAAGCAGGACTGGGCTCCCGTCCCTCTGGCGTCTCTCCAGCCAGGTGACCTCCAGCAAGTCGCCTGACTGCGGGGAGCCTCGTCTGCAGAAGGAGAAGCAGAGTACATCTCCGACCTGGAGTCCGAGGAAGGAGGCAGGAGGCCAGGCTGGCAGAGGGCGGACCATGACCTTCCTGACCTTCAAGGTCAGCCGCATCACCTCTCTCACCTCCAGCTCCGTCTCTGGGCTGAGCTCCGCGTGTCCCCAGACCTCCCTGACCTTAGCACACAAACCACGCTGACGGCTGGCACCCCACTCAGCCCCGGGCCTGTCCTTGCGTCTGTCTGTCCTGTGACACTGGGAGCCTCCTGGCAGCGGGCGCCCTGCCCTCAGCTCCCCGGTCCCCGCCTGCCCTGGCTGAGCACCCGGAGGGACTCCCTGCCCAGAGCAGCCTCCCACCCACCTCGCGCTGCATTTCCTGGGCTCATGTTTGAGCTTCTCAGTGTCCGCGTGTCTCACTGGAACGTGAGCTCCGGGGGGTCGGGGCGGGGGCCGTCTCCCTGGGCTGAGAACCAGACGGCGGGGAGGAGCATGGGGTGGGCGGACTGGTGGATGGGTGAGCGGATAATGGTGCGAATGTGAAATCCAGTGAATCAAAGATATGGCTGAAATGGAGCGCCACTCAGCGGAATCAGCCCAGGCTGGCTCCGGGAACCTCTGGGTCAGCCGAGGCCTGACCACTGAGCTGACACCTGAGCAGGAGACGAGGGACCCAGGTGCTCAGAGCCGCCCCAGCCCATCTCCAGCTCTCCACCACACTCTCCCCTTTGAGCCAGCAAACACCAGCAGAGGCAGCTCAGGGCCGGGGGCTAGGCAGGAGCTCAGGGGAGGGTCACGCCAAGGTGTGGCCGCTTCCGCAAGAGCTCAGCGTCTGGAGAAGTGATGGACACGTCCATGCAACCCAAGGACAGCATGTGAAGAGGCTTAGAGAGGCCCCGTGTGTCCCAATTTGACCTTGAGAACCATCAGCGTGTCCACCCCTTTCTAGTCGTGCGTGTCCTGGTGTGGATGACAAACCATCTGGCCCCCCTCGTGTTACAGGTGCATGGAAGAGGGTCACATGTCCCCCGTACTCATAAAGCAGAGGCAGCTTCCAGGAGGAGGGGGTGCCAGCGCTGATCCCGGGACTGCCGGTGTAAGGAAGGGACTGCCATCACTGGGGGGCAGTCTGAAAGGCCCCCAAACACAAGCAGAGAAGGAGAGGACAAAGAAGGGGGCCCCCAGAGGAGCTGAAGGCACTGGATCCTGGGATGGGACAGGTGTGCGCCAGCCACAAGACAGCGGCCGGCCCGGGGACAGCGGGCGAGAGCATCCCCGTGACCTTCTCCCCAGTCTGGTCTTTCCTGTGGTTCCGCTCAGAGTGAGCGAGGATGCTGTGAAACAGGTCAAGTTTCAGTTAGGTTTTGTTTTCTTTTTTTTTCCGTGTGGATAACCAGCCATTCTGATAACATTTGCTGAAAAGGCTTCCCTTCTCCCCTGAATTACATGGGCGCCTTTACTGTAAATCAGTTGATTGTACGTGGAGGCTTTATTTCCGGATTCTGTTCTCTGTTGGTCTGTTTTCCCTTATACCAGCATCCCGCTGTCTTAATTACCAGTATTAAAAATAAGTCATGCAATCAGGTGCTCTAAGTCCTATGATTTTATATTTCTTTTTCAAGATTTACATTTCCCCATATGGTTTAGAAAAAACTTGACAATTTGTTCAAACATCTACTGAAAATGTGACTGGGATGGCATTGAAGCTATTCAATTATTCTATAAAAATTCATGGAGGGGCTTCCCTGGTGGTCCTGTGGTTAAGACTCTGTGCTTCCACCGTGGAGGTCAGAGTTTCCATCCCTGGTCGGAGGCCTTGCTTCTGCTGCACAAGCCACAGCCAAAAAATATCATGCGAAATTGACATCTTAACACTATGGAGTTTTTCAATTAATAAGCATGGTAAGTTGCTAAGTCGTGCCCAAGTCTTTGTGACCCCATGGCTTATAGCCCCCCGCCCCAGGCTCCTCTGTCCGTGGGCTTCTCCAGGCAAGAATACTGGAGTGAGTTGCTATTTCCTTCAGGGGATCCTCCTGACCCTGGGATTGAACCCCCATCTCTTGCATTTCAGGCAAATTCTTTACTGCTGAGCCACCAGGAAAGCATGTTTTAAACCCCGCCTCCCCTCATTTAATTCAGTCTTTGACTTCTGTCACATAATTTTGTAGTTTTCGGCGTAGGTATCTTGCTCATGTTTTGGGAAATTTATCCCTAGGTCTTTGAGGCTTTGATGCTACGCAGAATTATCTTTTAATTTCATTTTTCAATTGTTTCATCTTGACTTTTTATATGATTGAATAACTCTCCTGCCAACTTCCTAAATTAGTTCTAAGTCTTTTTAAGTTTTTGTTTAAATGTTTATTCATTTGGCTGTGTCTGTTCTTAGTTGTAGCTCTCAGGACCTTCATCCTGCATCTTTGCATTTAAACCCTCAGCTGCGGCCTGTGGGGTCTGATTCCCTGACCAGGATCTTGTACCCTGACCAGGAATGAAACCCAGGCACCCTGCACTGGGAGTGTGGAGTCGTAGCCCCGGGACCGCCAGGGAATTCCCTCTGGTCATCTTTTCGAAGTCTGCTTAGGGTTTCCTATGTACACAATCACGTCATTTGCAAGTAGAGATCATTTTCCTTTTATTTCCTTTTCTTCTTTTATTGCGCTGGCTAAGACCTCCCTTCAGTGTTGAATGGAAACGGTAACAATGGCATCCCTGCCTCATTCCCAATCTTACAGGGGGTGTGTTCACTCTCTCACCACTAAACGTGATGCTAAATATAGGTGTTTTGTATATACCCTTTCTCATACTGATGTAATTTCCATCTACTCCTAATTTTCCAAAAGTTGCATTTTTTTTTTTAATCATGAGTGGGTATTGAACCTTACTGCATCTTTTTCTTTGTGTATTGAGATGACCTTATGGTTTTTCTCTTTTGGGGCTTCCCCGATGGCTCAGTGGGCAAAGAATCTGCCCGCAACGCAGGAGAAACAGGAGATGCAGGTTCGATCCCTGGGTCGGGAAGATCCCCTGGAGGAGGCAATGGCAACCCGCTCCAGTGTTCTTGCCTCGAAAATCCCACAGACAGAGGAGCCGGCTGGCTGCAGTTCACAGGCTTGCAGAAGGTCGGACACAACTGGGCGACTAAGCGCATAGGCACACGTGGTTTTTCTCCTGTAGTCTGTTACTCTGGTGAACTACACTGATTCCTTTTCCAATGCTGACCTCGTAGTCCCTAGATAAACCCCACTTGGCCAGAATATATTATCCGTTTTACATATTGATGAGTTTGATTGGCTAAACATTTGATGAGGGCATTTTCACTTACACTTGTGGGAGATGCTGGCCTCTGGACTTTTTTTCTCATAATCCCCTTGTCAGTTCGGAGCATCAGTTATTCCCTTTTACTCTGTAAGAATTTGGGTAAGACCCGTACTATTTCACCAGAGAAACCATCTTTCGTGGAAGGGGTACAAAATGCAATTTCAGTTTCTTTAACAAATACAGGGCTCCCAAGATTTTCTTTTCCTTCTTGCATCAGTTAGGAAGTCTTGTTTTTCAGGGAATTTTTCCGTTTCATCACTTGAATTCAGCATAAATGTGAATGAGCCACCTTGGAGGTGGACCCTCCAACCCCAGTCAAGACTTCAGATGACACAGAGGCCTGATCATTACCAGCCCCTGAGTGACCTAGATAGGTCACTCCCCAGTTCTTGACTTACAGAAGCCATGAGAGAATCAAAGCTTATCATTTTAAGCTGCTAAAGTTTAAAGTTGTTACAAAGCAATAGATTACTAATACAATTATGAAATGTTCCTCTTTATCTCCAGTAATATCCTTCAGTCGTGTCTGACTCTTTACAATCCTATGAACCGTAGCCCACCAGGCTCCTCTGTTCATGGGATTCTCCAGGCAAGAATACTGGAGTGGGTTGCCATTTCCTTCTCCAGGGGATCTTCCTGACCCAGGGCTTGAACCTGTGTCTCTTAAGTGTCCTGTATTGGCAGGCAGGTTCTTTATCACTAGCGCCACCCATAGACCGAACACAGCATCTTCGCACACATGGCGTGTGATCAGGCTGTCACCTCAGTCGTGTCTGACCCTATGCGACCTCATGGGGGTTGCAACCCCCCAGGCTCCTCTGTCCATGGGGTTCTCCAGGCAAGAATACTGGAGTGGGCTACCCTGCCCTCCTCCAGGGGATCTTCCCAACCCAGGGATGGAACCCACATCTCTTACGTCTCCTAAATAGGCAGGCAGGTTCTTCACCATTAGTACCACCTGGGAAGCCCACCTTGAGGTCTGGTTTATCTGAAATAAATCACTAGCTGCACCGGCTAGCTTGTCCTTATTGTCTGGATGGCATATCTTTTCATTCTTTTCTTTCAGTCTTTCTACATCTGTGTCTCTTGTAGACAGCACATTATAGGGTAGTATTTTTTAATCCAGTGTGAAAATCTCTGCTTTTTATTCAGAGTATTTAGTTCACTTACATATACTATAATTATTGATGTGATTGTGTATAAGTCTACCATCTTAGCATTTGTTATCTATTTCTCACTTATATTCATTGTCCTATTGAGCTTCATTTCTTGCCTTCTTTTTGATTAATCAAATAATTTTTAGTCCTCCATTTTGTCTTCTCTATTGGCTTTTTAGCTGCAGCTCTTTGTTTTATAATCTGGCAGGTTTCTCCAGAGATGATACTACGCCCTTTTAACTCATCACAGTGAATAGTAAACCACTTGACATACAACATAAGGACCCTCCAACAGATGAGGCCCTTTTCCTCCTCCAGCTCTTTGGGTTATTTTTATACATTTAATTTCTACAAATGTTATAAACCCCAACATATATTTTTACTACTCTTGCTTTGTAGAAATTAAGAAGAAAATATCCTTTTATGATTACCCGCACACGTATCATTTCTAGCTACTTTCAAATCTGAATCACTTCTCTTCAGCCTGAAAAGCTTCCAGTTTTCAGAAGAATGAAAAGCAGGACCCAGGCCTGTGACTTACAGCTGAGTCAGCAGGTCTTAGAATAGACTAAACAAAGCTCTCAAGTCTGTTTCTTCCTCCCCTGGGACGCCTGTAGGTGAGCACACTCCTCTCCCAGAGAAGGGGCCTCCCGGGCC
The DNA here is from genome assembly GCF_019320065.1 of Cervus canadensis. Taxonomy (NCBI): domain Eukaryota; kingdom Metazoa; phylum Chordata; class Mammalia; order Artiodactyla; family Cervidae; genus Cervus; species Cervus canadensis. The sequence continues at coordinate 46,472,176 of NC_057414.1, read as the reverse complement.
GGCAGGGCCCCTCCGACAGGGAGAAGGCGTCTGCAGCCCTCGGCTCTGGGCCCCCTCCTAGCCTGCAGGAGCTGAGCGTTTGTAGAGTGAGTGCATGCTTCCTGGACCTGCCGGACAGCTGAGCTGCGGTCCAGGGAGGCCCTCGGCCTGTCCGTCCTCCCTCTCTGCCCTCGTGTGGGGCCCTAGCATCCCACTTGCTGGCTAATCTCTGCCAGCCAGAGCTTCCGGGGGCCCACATGTCTGCATCTGGTCGCCCTCCAGCAGCCCCAGGTGTCAAAGCAGGGACTTTGAGGAGAGACCACACTCTGTGTGGAGCTCCAGACAAAGGTGCTTCACGGCCTGGAGACAGCCTGGTATCCCTAATGGGCATCAGGGACCCTGCTCGCCCTGAGAGCTCATCAGAAACCACCCGGGGCAGGCCCTTGGCGGTCATGCTGGGCCAGAGGGCAGCCGCTGGGGGCCTGCCAGCCCGTGGTCAGATCACAGTGGGCGTTCACAGTGGTTAAATCTTAATTAGTTAACAGGACTTACAGTTGGGAAATTTCCCTTCAAAATTCACATTTTGGGCCTCTCCTGAATGTCAGAGGCTGGCAAACCTCACTTGCTTTGCCCTCTGCACACAAAGGGGGGGGCAGCCTCGGCCCCGGAGGACCCCTTCTCCACTGTCACCCTGAGCCCGGGCCACTCTACTGCATCCCACTGTTGTTTCCTAGGCTGAAGAGGAAAGTAAGCAGGTCTTCTTTGCTCCTTTTTTGGTGAAAAGTGGGGGAAAACAGACCCAAGGGACCCCCTTGCCATGAGGGAAAAAAGAGAGAGTTAGTCTCTTTGTAAGTGGGATGAACATTCCTTTATGTATAATGTGCAAAGAAACATGTGAGGCATTGAAGTCTCTGCAAGGGTAAGATTTCCACCACCCGCCCCGCCCCCCACCCCACCGCCGCGAGGGATAGGACCCCTTCATCCTGCTGATGGAGAGACAGAGGCCCAGACAAAGTCGGGGCTCCACCGGTCCCCCTGCTGGGCCGCAGCGAGCTGGACCCCTGCTGGGCCGCAGCGAGCTGGACCCCTCGGGCAGCTGAGTGGGCACATGTGCAATGCTGGCCCCGGCGCCGTGATGAGGACGCTGGAGTTTCAGCCCTGCAGGCCCAGGCCGGTGAAAGACGGTCTACCCGCCTGCCCTGCCCAGGCACACATGCCCTCCAGCAAGCCGGCGGCAGGTGGCCTGCACCGGCCAAGTGGCCTGGAGAGACGGGCTGCAGGTGGAGGGGAGGCGGCTGCAGAGACGCTAATGAAGGACATTCTGCGGCTTCCAGCGGGGAGTCAGGCCCAGCCTCGCCAGAGAGACAGGGAGCAGGGAGCAGACAGACGGAGAGGTCCCTGCGCCTGTGCATTGAGGAGCCCTGAGCAGGGCCAGTCTGGGGCTTCCTCCTCGTTAGCATCTCAGTGGGAGGCCTCTCAGCATGTGTGTGCTGGGGGGCCAACCCCTCCCAGAGCAGCCTTTCTGGATCGAATTGGAGGACGGGGTTCACTCTAGGGTCAAAAACATTGCCTCTGCCTTCTCCATGGGGCCTTAAATTCCACCATTAATGTCACACTTTGAGGGTGAAGGGGCGTATACACTAACGTGTCTAATTAGGGAAATAACAGAGTGGAGATGGCTCCCACCGCCAGGCTGGGACCAGGGCTGGCCAGAAAACATGGAGTGGAGAGAGCAGGTTTTCAGGGTTATATACGGCCCTTGACACCAGGCTAGGAGGAAGTGGGGGAACCAGTAGACCCCCAGGGTCAGAGGTGCCTCCTCATGTCAGGAGCCTGGCACAGCACTTGTTTCTGTTGTTTTGAAATATCATCGTCATCATCACCCTCATCATCATCACCATCACCACCATCCTCATCACCATCACTCCTCCTCCTCCTCCCCAAACATCCTCAGCTCCCTGCCAAAGACGAAGGAAGGCAGGAGGAAGAGAGCCACTCCGCACCTCCTCCATGCTCCTCAGCTCAGCTCACAGATGCCCTACACCGTCCTCTGTGCCCCTTGGCTCCCTCCCTTGCCTCATGCACACACTCAGGCTCCTTCATCAGACAGGTCCCAGGTTCCCCAGATGTGACCTCAGCAGTCTCTGCATTGCACCCTGACACCAGCCTTCTCTGCACTCAGCCTTCTCTTGTCTGCACACTCAGGTGAGCGTGGGGCCCAGGAGCTCTGCTCCTAACTTGGCACAGGCTCAGTAAACAGTGAATAGCAGAGAGGGAGGGGGGGCTGCGAGAGAAGAGAAGGAGGGAGGGGAGGAAGCAGGGAGGGATTGATGTCTGAAGAACAGATCAGACTCTCACTAGATCCCAATCACTAGATTTGGGGCACCTGCAAAATTCTAACGGTCAGCGTGGCTGCTGACCCAGACGTGGCGGCTCTGCTCTGGTCCAACCCAGGAGCCGGGGGCCAAACCCGGCCCCTCAGACCTGCTGGGGCTGCACCCCTCCCTGGGAGGGTCACCGCTGACGGTCCCATGCCCCTTGGTGACTGCGACACCTGCAAACGGGCAGGACGGGTGAGCATCTCTGGGGTGGGCACAGTGCCACATGCTGACTGCTACCCGCTGTCATGGTCTGGGCAGGGCCTGGCTACCCACCTGTCCTGTGATGCCAGGGGTCCTGAGGACCAGCCTGGAGCCTCCCCACCCCTCCCCCAAGCACAGAATCTGCTGCTGGGGGTCCCATTGCAGGCCGAGGTCTGGGGCTGAGGGCCTTCACCAGAGCCTGTCCTGGGTCTTGAGAGGCCACTTTGCAGCCGGAGGCACAGAGAGGCTAAGGGACCTGCCCGCTGGGCAGCGGGTGTATCGGCAAAGCCCAGGCCTCGGGCAGGGCGGCCTCCCTCCACTTCCGAGTGGTGAGTTGGGCAGAAGGTCCAAGGGTCACGTGTACAAGACCCTGTAGGGCAGAGTCGGAGGGGCATTCTGGCTTCCCGGGCCACCCGTCTGAGCCTACTCCCTTCACTCCCTGAATCCTGCAGCCGTCGGCCACTCAGGGCCAGCAGCAGAGCTGAGTGCGTGAAGGAGAGGCTGGCACCCCGGTGGCAGAGGCCAGACAAAGGCTAAAGATGGCCTTGCTGACACATCCCAGTGTCTGTCCCACTGCCCTCCTCGCCAGCCTCCCAGGAAACACTTGTCCTCCCCCCCAGACCCAGGGGACACCTGCGTCCCACTGCCCTCCCTCCCAGACCCCAGGGGACACCTGAGTCCCACTGCCCTTCTCTTCAGCCTCCCAGGGGTCACCTGTGTCCCACTGTCCTCCCCTCCAGACCCCAGGGGTCACCTGAGTCCCACTGCCCTTCTCTTCAGCCTCCCAGGAGACACCTGTGTCCCACTACCCTTCTCTTCAGCCCCCCAGGGGTCACCTGAGTCCCACTGCCCTTCTCTTCAGCCTCCCAGGGGTCACCTATGTCCACTGCCCTCCCCTCCAGACCCCAGGGATCACCTGCGTCCCACTGTCCTCCCGCCCAGACCCCAGGGGTCACCTGTGTCCCACTGCCCTCCTCCCTGGCCTCCCAGGAGACACCTGTGTCCCACTACCCTTCTATTCAGACCCCCAGGGGTCACCTATCCTACCCCTCCAGACCCAGGGGTCACCTGAGTCCCACTGCCCTTCTCTTCAGCCTCCCAGGGGTCACCTGCATCCCACTGTCCTCCCGCCCAGACTCCAGGGGTCACCTGAGTCCCACTGCCCTCCTCCCCGGCCCCCACGAAGAGTCACCTGTGTGTAGGGAACCTGCAGCTCTCCCAACCCAGCTTCCGAACAAAGGCTCGTCAGCACTTGCTCCTGCAATGCTGTAGGCAGGGGGCGGGGTGAGCGGGACCTGCAGGGCAAAGCGGGAGGAGCTGGGTTGGGCTGGGCTGGGCTGGGCTGGGAGGGAGCTGGCTTCTCAGGGCAGTGGGGAATGACCCTGGAACAGAGGGAGCTGGGGCTGAATTCCCGAGCCTCACACTCGCTGTGTGAGCGCAGGCTGGCGCTCAGCCTCTCTGTGCCTCAGTCTCTGCCCCGGGAGGAAGAAGCCACAGGGGGTCACGGCGGGGATCTTCTGGGGTTGCTTGAAGACCCGTCTGCCTCCCACTGTCATCCCTAAGCAAACCTGCCAACCGGGAGGTGCGGCTGCCTCGGGGTGTTAGGTAACACCCCAGCCTGCTCCTCAGACCGCAGCCACACGGCTGGACACAGATCCGCCCGGCGCACCAGGCGGCTGCCGCAGCCGGTCCTGCTGGTGGCGGCTGGGGGCTGCAGGCTCTGGAGAGGCGCCCACGGGGCGGCCGGTCCTCTCCACACCCCTGGGGGGCGCCCACCCTGCAGTGCCCGCCGACCCTCACTGGGCAGCCCGCAGCACCTGTCCACGGCCTCTCCGGACACCGCTGGGACACTCACCTGGAGACTCCGCCAGCTCCGGACCTGCAGGGGCCCCGCCAAAAAGAGCCTGTGCTGGGGGCGGCCGGGGTCCGCGGGGTCAGCTGAGCGCACCACCCCACCCCACCGCCCACCGCACCTCCCGCCAGGGGGCAGCGGAGCTCAGTGGAAACTCCAGGGGGCCAGCCTGGAGGAGGGAGCCCGCCCGCTGCGCCCGCATGCCCTGCTGCACGGTGAGTGAGCGCCGGCCACCCTGGGCGGGGGTGGGCACAGCGCCGCTTTGGGGGCTGAAGGGAAGTCTGGGGCTGCCGGGGAGGGTCCGGGGAGCGGCAGGTGGCAGAGCCCGCCAGTTTTCTGCTGACTTCCTCCAAGTCCCCGGTGGGGGCAGGTCGGGGGGCTGACACGCTGGCCGGGTGGGGGTTGGCTCTGCCCGCCCATCCCCAGCGGCGCCCCTCAGTGGGAGCCGGGCGGGTGGGTCCCAGGGCACCCCGGCAGTGCTGCATTACACGCACGCCTGGGCTTCCGTGTCCCTTCTCCCCACCCTGCCCCTGGGGGCGGCTCCAGCCAGCGCCTCCTGGAGGGGAAGCCGGACAGGGCGGGCGCTTTGGGACTTGCGAGCCCTGCAGGGTCACTTCTGAAGATCCCCGTGTCCCATCAGAGCCTCAGACTTCTGGCTTCTTTGTGCACCGCAGTTTCTTTCTTAAAAACCGGACTTGAGAGAGGGTATCTGTGGATTTCTGAGCTAACGTCACCCTGGCAGGGTGGAGGAGCACCCTGACAGGTGCTCAGGGTGGTGACGGAGGACACGGATGCAACCTGGGGTGCAGACGGGGTTCCTACAGCAGAAGGGGGGTCAGCAGGGCTCGGCTTCCCGTCCCCAACCTGTGTGTGCATCAGGCACCGGGGGCGCTCAGCGCCTTCGCCCGAGGAGGGGGGCTCCGAGGTCAGGAGGGGCCTGGCCACCGCGGCACTGTTTCCTCCAGCGTTTACTTAACGTAAGGAGGCTGCAGCCCGGGGCCTGTGGTCCAGACCCGGGCTGAGGAAAGCTCTGTTGGTACAGCGGGGCAGGAGCAGCCAGCTCGGACCCCGGGAGGGCCCCAGGCCTGGATGCAGAGCCGCCCTAGACCGGGCTAGCTGACCAGGCCGGCCAGTGTGGAGGACTCGGGGCGGCAGAGGTGATGGTCACCGAGGCTGGTCCAAGTCCCTGCTCCTCCCCAGCTGCGTGTCCCTGGGCAAGGGCCCGCCTTCTGCCTCTGCCTCCCTTTGCCCATCTGGGATGTTAACAATCGCACCCGCCTCGCCACCACTCCTGTGAGGATGAAACGAGCCCCCGGTGTGGGGTGGCCGGCACAGTGTAACACCAGGCCATAGGTTGCTGTTGGTTGTTGCTGCCAGAAATTTAACTGAGTGTTCACTAATTTTGATGTTGCATTTGCCTATTCATCTTTGGAGAGCCAACAAATTTATTTTAGTCTCAGATAAGTAGGTACCTCTTGAAAGGCTGTGCCCACAGGTCTGGCAGCAAGAAGTTTCATGGCTTGGATCGTGGGCGGGAGGGTGGGGGGAGGGCAGCGGGGCCGGGAGGCTGTCCCCGTGGATGGGGGCCAATAGGCCCTGCAGCAGCCAGCCCTGGGTCTGAGCCTCCCACCCCCCAGGTACCCCCCACCCCAGGTCAGGAGGGGAGGCATTGAGACCTGCCGCAGCCCAGCACCCCTGCAGGGAGCCCTGGGCTGGTGCCCTCCCAGGAGATGCCGCTGCCCATCCTGGAGGGTGGACGTGACCTCTGTCCCTCGGGGGCCTTGGCAACCAGTTCCTCAATGTCCCACTGCCTCCGGCTGACTCTCAGGCTAACTCTCGGAGGTGGCAGAGGGGGTGAAGAGAGGAATACTAATTGGGCCAAAGGAAACATCCAAACATTCGCTCCTCAAGCTCTCCTCCTGCAGCCAAGGAAGGCGGGGAGGGAGACGCTGAGCACACAGCCCGAGGCCCCGCTCCCGGGCTGGGCTGCAGAGGAGCAGGCTCCCCTGGGGTCCCCACACGCTGGGCTTCTCCTTGCGAGGAGGGCCCCCAGGGCCACAAGAGACGCCCCTCCAGAGGTCTGGTTGAAGCCATTGGCTGGTGATTTTTGGTGAAAGACCCTCTTTTCCAAAAAGGAAACCCGGGGTGATGGGGTTGGCGGGGCGGCGGCTAGGAGTCAGGAGAGGGTGGTGACTGCAGCTGGGCTGGTGTGTCTGGGGCGGAGCAGGGCTGTTAGGGGATGGGGCCGTGAGGCGGCTGGGCAGCCCCAAACAAGCCTCTTGGCTGGGCTCCTGCCGTCCTTCTCAAGGAGCCCCACAGAGCGCCCCCAGGCCCACGCGGGTCCCTGGGCTGGACAACCTTCATGCAATGTCCCAGATCCCTCGACTTCACCAGCCTTGCGGTCCCCCTCCCCCAGACCAGACCCTTCCCGCCTCCCACCCCTCCTGCCCTGCAGCACCACCCAGGATCACCCCACCTCCTCACACTCCCCCTGGGTAAGGCCAGGGCAGGGGCAAGGATGCCCCGGCTGGCAGAGGGGCCCGCTTGGTGCCCGGGGGCCCAGGGTGACCCCGGTGCGTCCTGGAGCCCTCTGGGCCTTCATCTCCAGCCAGCAAGTGTCACACCGCAGCTGGCTGAGTCAGGAGCCAGCATCCTCCGCCTGGCAGTCCTCGGCTGGCCCGTAATTTGTCCTTGTCACATACTTGTCCGTCCTCCAGAGTCCTGTCCACCCCGGGAACCCACAGCCCCCATCTAGCCCCTCCAGCCTCCCTGAGCCTTCTCCAGGCCTGTGGGGGCCCTGAGGACTGACTCAGCAGGAGGGCATCTCCCGTGGCAGGGGAGGAGCCCCCACCTCAGTAACAGGGCCATCTGAGACCCACCCTGTCCTTACGCGGCTCAGGCCAAGCGTTAGCAGACGGGGTGCCCCAGACCCCGAGAGAGACCCAAACCCCTTCTCTGACCAGCAGCTCATCAGTCCAGCCCCGAATATGCTCACCAGACATTGCCAGGCATCGTTCTGTGTGAAACCTCCCTGGGGGTCCAGGAGGTACAGAAAGAGCCGGACACCCCCATCCCCACACCAACCCCACCCCCAACATGGGCCTGGAAGAGGCAGACTCAGAACTGATCATCAACGGAGCAAAGAAGTGCACCAGCTCCAGGGTGCAGCCCGGGGGCAGGGAAGGCGGCGGGAGCTGACTGCAGGGCACCTCGGTCACCAAAACGGCCCCAGCCCCCACCTGCTGAGTGCGGCTGTCCTGGGGGCTTCCTGTTGTTGCTCTCTTATCTCTACACCCACCTGTGAGTAACTACTGTCCTGAGTAAGGACTGTCTTGTAGCTGCGGACACTGAAGCGTGGGAGGGTGTATTGGTCAGCTAGTGCTATGTAACAAATTGCTACAGACTTAGCAGTTTCAAGTGCTTCTCCCCTCCCCCTCCACCACTATTATTCCTGGGGCCAGCAGTCCAGGCTCTGCTGGGGTGTCTGCTCAGAGCCTCACAGACAGAAATCAGGACACCTGCCGGCCAGTTCCTTCTTCATCCCCTGGGAGAGAGCTCACGCCCACGATCACTCAGGCCATTGGCCAAACTCCATTTCTAGCAGCCGTAGGACTGAGGTCCCCGTTTCCTAGTTGGTTGTCAGCGGGGCCACTGAGTTCCCTGCCACATGGCCTCTTCTGTCTTTGGGCCAGGGACAGCCTCCCTCCTGTCAGCCTCCTCAGTCTCTGACCTCCGGATCCAGTAGCCAGGCCCACTCCACTCATCTCCTGTTTGATGAACCAAAGTCGACCGAGGAGCAGCCTCAGTGACCTCTGCAAAGATCCCCGTTGCCAGGCTGAGTGAAGTCATCACAGGCACCATCTCACTCGTGTCCACAGGTGCCACCCAAGCTCAAGGGTAGGATATCGTGGGGAGGGGGCATCGAGCCGCCCTGCAATTCTGCCCACCTGGAGGTTCAGTGATGTTCAAGGTCAAACATCTAGTAAGTGGCAGAGCTGTGGTCATCCCCGGGGGTCTGGCTCCAGGGACACAGCCCCTCAGAGAGGGGGGGCTCATCTCAGGGGAGTGGGAGCCTGAGCCAGGGCGCTGGGCATACCCTGATGGCACCCGGGCCGACAGGAGAGAGGGCCTGAGGGGCCGGCCCTGGGGGCGGGGGGCATCACCCCTGCTGCAGGAGGGGCGCTCAGCGCTTTCCCCTCACCGCATCTCAGACCCACCATGAGGCTGCACAGATGAGGGGCTGGCCAGACAGCCCCAGCGGCTGGGCCGGACCCCTGGAGGTCAGGGGGTCAGGAAGACCACAGCTGCAGTTGCCGAGGTCTGGGGGTGAACAGGGAGGGGGCTGCGGAGTGAGGGTCTCCGGGTGGGCGTGCACCCATGAGCTGCCTGTCCGTCCATGTGATTACTGCCTCTCAGCCCAGAGGGGACCCTGGATGGTGGGATCCTCTGCTTTGCTCACCGTAGGCTCCCCGAGGTCCACCGGGGCAGCCTGGTGATGACGCCGTCAATGACACAGCCTGCTGGACGGACAGACTGCCAGGCCCCCGCCCAGCAGCCGCCCGCCCAGCAGGCTGGCCTCCTAGGGGCCCCTCCGCGGCAGATGAAAGCCAGCAGACGGGCCGCTCCCCTGCGGGTCCCACGGCCCCTGCACCCTGGGACAGCGGAGGCTGCAGCCACAGGACGCAGAGCCTCCTGCCCGGGGCCTGGGGGACCACCCCCGTCGCTGGAGTAGTGCCCGGCAGCCTACTGCGGCCATGGCCGTCCTTGCCAGGTGTGTGAAGGAGAAGGCGGGCTGGGCAGCCTCCTGGCACAGATGGGGCCTGTCAGCTGTCTTAAATTACTGCTCACCCCACTGGGCAGCGAGACCTGCCGCCGCCTCCTCTTCCTGCAGAGACTCTCGCTCACTCCTCTCTGCCCCGCAGGGGTTCCCTGAAACGGGCTCCAAGGGGTGGGGCACCCCCTGGTCCTCCTCTAGCACAGGCGGTTGAGTGGAGCACCCCCCCGGTGGGGGCCAGCACATCGACCCAGAACTCACGAGTGTGCCAGGCGCCCGTGAGGGCTCCCTGCCACGGGCCGCACTGACCGTGGGATTGGCCGGCCTTTGCAGCCACGCTGCGAGGCGGTGGTCGCAGGCCTGGAGAACAGCATGGGCACCACGCCAGCCCAGAGGGGCTCCCCATCCAGATGGAAAACCAGCAAAACCCCAAAGAGCCGGAGGTGTTGGAAGGCTGGCCACACAGGAGCCTGCCAGGAGGCCTCCCTGGAGGAGGTAGCGGGGGGCGGCCCACAACAGTCCCCTTTGCTCCAAGACGGAGAAGGGCCGCTTCTGTTCAGCCAGTCACGGGCCACACCTTCAGAAGGCAGAATCACTACTGTGCTCCGGGCATCAGAGCTGGGGGACGCCAGCTCTCCCCCTGAGGCCTCCGTCAGAGCCCTGGGGGCCCTCGCGTGTCCCGCTTCCCTGGTGGACATGTGTTAGTCTCCTGGAGCTGCTGGTGGCCAGGGACTTCAGCGGTAGACCTCTAGCCTCTCACGCTGTGGCCAGGAAGCTCAGCATGGAGGCATCTGGGGGTGGGAAGGAGGATGCGGTCCAGGCCCCTCCCCCAGCTCCTCGTGGCTTGTTGGGGGTCCCGGTGGGGGTTCACCGGTTTGCAGAGGCACTGCCTGGTCTCTACCTGGTGTCCCAGGCTCCTGCATCCTGCCGCTGAGCCGAGCTGGTAGGTGCTAGTAGCCGCCTGGTCTTTCAGCGGGGCTCCCCTCTGCCAGACCCGGACCCACACACCCACAGGGAGCCTTCCGGCTGGTGGTTACAAAACCAAAAGACTGGGGCACTTGGAGAGTGCTCTGGGCGAGGTCCTGGCTCGGGCCTCCGTGGCCCCGGACAGCCGGGCAGGACCAGCCTGGCTTGTTCTTGCCCCTTGGGAGGAGCCCCGAGGTCCTCCAGCTTCCCCATCTCTCCCTAGAGCATCTTCCTTTCTTCCCAGCATGGGTCACCCTGGGGCGAGGGTTTTGCTGCGCCCCACCTTTTTGGTGCCGGCACACGGAGAGGTGGGCTCCCCAGGTGACTAGCAGTAAAGAGCCTGCCTGCCGGTGCGGGAGACCTAAGAACCGTGGGTTCAGTCCCTGGGTCGGGAAGATCCCCCGGAGGAGGGCATGGCAACCCACTCCAGTATTCTTGCCTGGAGAATCCCAAGGATGGAGGAGCCTGGAGGGCTACAGTCCACGGGGTCACAAAGAATTGGACACAACTGAAGCAACTTAGCGTGCCCGGGGAAGGGAGGACAGATGGATGGACGGGAGATCAGGTGTGGGGGAAGCTGAGACCCCAGAGGTGCCAGCTGAAGCAGAGGCTGCCATGCCCACGATGTGACCGCCCGTGGACAGGGGCTGGGGCAACTCAGCGGGCAAGCGAGCTAATGAGGATTGCGTGGAGAACCAGCACAGATACCTCTCCCCCATCTGACCACGGGGGTTGACGGAGCAATAATGGAGCCCCTCCTGCATGCCAGGCACAGGAGCATTCCCTCTGTCTACCCTCCTGAAGCCCCTGATAAGAAGGTGTGATTAAAACCTCTGCAGAAGGGAGAGGCTGAGGCTCAGAAAGCCTGAACAACCCACTGCATTGCCTACCGGACTGGTTTCAGAGAGAGCTTTCTGTGACTCAGTCCCGCCTTTCTCCACCCCCACTCTCAACAGTTACTCTTTGTGAGAGAAGAAGATGATCAAACATTCCTTTTGGATCTGTAAGAACTTCTTAATGAAAGATTTCAGATAAGCCTCTAGCAATCCCTCACACCCTAGTATGAATTAGGAGTGCCGGTGGGGGAGGGTCTGCTGTGAGGATCAGTTCGTAGCAGAATAGGATTCAGAGCAGTGGATACCCAGAGGCCATGAAGCCTAAACAGGGAACCCCATCCTGGATTTCAGGGGGATTTCTAGGTAAGGGATATACCCTGCAAGGGAGCTCCGGAAAGAAAAGTCCAGCTGGCTGGCACTGCACAAAGGGGAAAGTCTACCCTCAAACCCGCCCCCCGCCCCCCCTCAGAGGACCAGGGGCCCCTGGCGCCGCCCTCAGCGTTCCCTACACTCCTGTCCTCTCAGGGCCTCACAGACCCGCCCGGCCCCCAGGGAAGCTGTCTCCCTCCCCCAGGGCCGGCACCGGGGTCTGTGCTGGAGGCGCCTCCCTGCCGCCCGCCTCACTCCCGGGAGCACAGAGAGCAGACCTGGGGTGGGGGAGGCAGGGCGAACAGATCCAAGAAGACCTCACCCACCTTCTCTCCAGCCTCCTGTTGGTCCGGAAGGACCTCACCGAGGGCCCCTGCTGGTCCACCTTGGCCGGAAAGAACCAGAAAGTGCCGGAAAGAGCACAAGGGGTCACGGGAAGGAGCGGAGCTGCCCGCAGGCCTGGGGGCCTCCCACTCCGTCGCCAGGTCTGGGCCCTGCGACGGCCCCTTGTCCACGCAGCGCTGGGATAGTGTGGCCCCAGACGTTCCAGGGCCGTGAATCCAGGGGCGACAGACCCTCGATGGCTCCCCTGACCCCTCCCGGAATTTCTCCCCCTCTCGGGCCTGCAGCTGAAGTTCCCAGGCCTCCACGGGTGGGGACGTTACCGCTTTACCCAACAGACAGGCAGACGCTGAGGCCTGTGTTGGGGGTGGGGGCCACGTGCTCTCACCCCCTGGGCTGACTTCCTGCTTCTGTGAAAGGACAGACCTGTTCCTTCCATTTCGAGACCTGACTCATCAGGGGTTGGGGAGACCTCACCCCAGAACCCGAGTGTCTGACACTCGGTTCCCTGGGCCTGCGGCCCCGGCTAAGCAAGGGAGCCCACGTGAGGAAGGAGGGCTGCCCACCACCTCTGGGGCGTCGGGACAGGACTGTCGGGTAAGGGAGTTAGAGAAGGTGAGGTTTGGAAAAATAACAAGAGTATATATAGGCATATATGTGGAAATCTACTGTGTTTAAGGGGGCCTGTTCTTCTCCAAGGTTTTATCTCTTAAATGGCTGGGGCAAGGAATTCTGGAGATCAGCCAGAGGCTGGACCAGCTGGGAGCTGGGTGTAATCAACCTTAAAGTCCATTTTTTTTTTTTCGGGTGAGAGAGTTCTTTGTTTTGCATAGAGTGGTGGGGAGCACCTGGAGGGGAGTTTTAACTCCAGGCTATTTTGAGCCGTGTAGTAAGGTTCCTTCAGGGACTGCCCCAAGGGACCCAATTCTTCCTTGAAGTTCTCCACCCCACTGCCCAGCGGCCTCACAAAGCCTGGAAAACTCCCCAGGCTTGGACCCAAACTGCCCCACCACCAGCTTAACGGGAATCCCTGAGGGTGGGAGGGAGGCCTTGCGGGGCGGGGTGGTCTGGGCCGGGCTTCCAGAAGGCTAAGGCTGTTAGGGGAGGGGCTCTATGGAGGGAGGTGGGAGCTCCCAGAGCACAGGTGACTGAAGACCCGGCTCGGAGAACAGGCCGGAGACAAGAGGAGGGGGCAGAAGCAGCCGTGGGGTCGGGGGGCTGCAAGGAGCAGCCGGGTCCGTCCCCACGCCGGCCACCACCCTGCCACGTCCCACCTCCTTGCACCCCCTTGCTTAAGGTCCAAAGACCGCACCAGCTGCCGAGCTATGGACTGAGGAGGGGAGACCACCGGGGAGGCAGGCACTGGGGGCGAGCGGCCCAGCCAGGCATGCAGAGGTCCCCCCTCCCACGTCATCCCTCTGCCCACCCCCCACCCACAGAGAGCAGATTGATATTGGCACAGCAGGTGTGGACACACGGAACAAAACCTCCCCACCCGGAGAAGCAGGGTAAAACTCTGGGACACTGGGGCCCCCTCCACTCTTCCCGAGTCTGCTGGACCCTGATGGACAAACCCAGACAGACAGGCAGCTGCCTCCCTGGGGCTCACGGCCACATCAGCTCAGCTCCAAGGAGGCTCGGGGAAGTTGGCTGAGCCGGGCGATGTCCAGGAGGGCTTCTAGGAGGAGGCGAGGCTGCAGCCAAAGGGGGCTGAAGGAGCAGGCTCTCCTAGTAGACTCCGTGCAGGCTGGGGGCCGTGTGTCCCTGCGGAGGGAGGGCGCCAGGCGCTCGCCGGGCCGAGGGACGGGCCCTTCCGTTGTTTAATTCTTCTTTCCTGAATGTGCTTGGCTCACGCGCAAACCGGCCCTGGCGTGGAGCTCCACACTCACACCCTTTGGCTTCATTCTAGAAGTCGCTGGTTCCTGAACAGCCCTGCCCACCCAGCAGGCCTGCTCCCTTCCGCTCTGCAGGGCGCTTCCTTCCAGAGCCTTCCCTTTCTGGTCTGCTGCCCTCTGGCGCCCTGGACCTTAGGTTGAATACAAGTAAGGATGACCTGGAAGCCAAAAGTGCTGACACCCTGGTCCCCTCCAGAAACCCGTGGCTCCCCCCAGGGACCCTGGAATCTGCATTCGGTGGTTCTGTGCTGGTGGCCCCCAGATCCTTATAACTGAGGTTACATCTCGACAACCCCGCGTGGGGCCCGTCTGGTTACCGGTGGGCATCAGCCCTTCCCAGGAAGCCATGCCAGTGGGTGGACACAGCTGCCCACCAGCCCTCTGCCCATGTGCAAATGTTTACCAAGACGGGTGTGCAAGGACCCCCAGTAATGCCCCCACAGCTGATCACAGTTGCTTGTAACAAAGCGTCACACCTACCAAGGTGCAGAAACTTTCCAATACTTACAGTGATTAAAATTGGAGCTCTTATAGTTAAAACAAGAGGGCGGACCCCCAACCTACCCGCCTGGCCCAGCCCAGCCCTGTCCCTGCTCTTTGATGAATATGTCCAGCAGTTTTCAACCACTAATGGAGCAGGTGAGCTAATTTTCTGTGTGATCTACCTGTTATTTTCTTAATATATATGTATTTATGTGGCTGTGCTGGGCCTTAGTTGCAGCACAAGGAATCTAGTTCCCTGACCAAGGATCAAACCCCCTGCATTGGGAGTGTGGAGTCCCAGCCACTGACCCACCAGGGAAGTTCCCGCCCATTATTTTGTAAATCTGTCGTCTACTCCAAAAATTGCATTTCACTTGCACGGATGCTCTCAGTAAGAGGCCAGTCCTTCCTGCCTCCCAGGCCCTGTCATTCCCATAGACTAGACCCTGCATCAACTCTGGGCAGCAATGGGAATCCAGGGACGGCTCAGCGGCCCGGGGCATCCATGACCTGCACCTCTGTGGGGATGGGGATGCAGGAGTGAGAGACCCGCAGAGGCAGCCTGGACGTGGATGCTGCCTCTGGGGCCTCCAGGAGCTGAACTCGTTGGGGACCTCAGGCTGTGCCATCAGCTCTCTGGGGCCAGAGGTAGTTAGCATTTTAATTGAATTTTGAAGCCCGCCCCACCTCCACCAAGATGAGGGGCACTGCCCGGTTCAGCAGCCCTTGTCCAGTGACAGGACAGAACCGCTGACCCCCGGAGCTAAACTCGATTGATCGGACAGGGCGGCGGCAGAGGAGGCCACGGCCGACACACAGGGTGTCAGCAGACTCAGCTGTGAGGAGGCCAGGAACAGAGCCCAGCCCGGCTCCCGGTCTCCCCTGTGTGCCCTCAGAGGACCTTGCAGAGGACTACCCTGCAAGGGCAGGACCACCCTGCCAGACCCCCCACCCCACCCAGGCCTGAGATCCGTGCACGGAGGCCCACGGCCCTGGGTGACCACCTCCCAGGGAGCCGCCCCCCTCACCCCGCAGGAAGGCCCTGCTGGCTCCCCCACACCCTCGCTGTGTTGTGGACCCCCAGGAGAAACAGAAGCAATGGAATGTATGGAGATCCATGTACGAAAAGACTGACTAGGAATCGGCTCACACGGTCATGGAGGCCAAGTCCTCCACCATCCATTGCAGTGATGCAGTGCAGCCTGAGTCTGAAGGCCAGTGAACCAGCAGGTCCCGTGTCCAAGGGCAGAGGATGACATCCCAGCCCGAGAAGAGAGTGAATCCACCTGTCCTCAACCTTTGGATTGAATGACGCCTGCCCAAATTGGTGAGGGCCATGCTACTGGGGAAGAGCAGAGAAATAGCTCCAGAAAGAAAGACTCTTGAGAGTCCTTTGGACTGCAAGGAGATCAAACCAGGCAATCCTAAAGGAAATCAACCCTGAATATTCATTGGAAGGACTGATGCTGAAGCTGAAACTCCAATCGTCTGGCCACCTGATGCCAAGAGCTGACTCATTGAACAAGACCCCAAAGCTAGGAAAGATTGAGGGCAGGAGGAGAAGAGGGCGACAGAGGATGAGATGGTTGGATGGCATCACTGACTCAATGGACATGAGTGTGAGCAAACTCCAGGAGATGGTGAAGGACAGGGAAGCCTGGCGTGCTGCAGTCCCTGGGGTCACAAAGAGTCTCACAGGACTGAGTGGCTGAATGACAACAAATCGTCACTCGGTGTAGAATCAGAGGCTGGTGTCTTGGACTTCCCTGGGGGGTCCAGTGGCTAAGACTGCGTTTCCAATGCGGGGGGCCTGGGTTCAATCCCTGGTCAGAGAACTAGATCCCAAGTGCCTGCAATTAAAAATCCTGCAAGCCTCTATGAAAATCCCTGTGTGCCTCAACGAAGACGAGGCACAGCCAAATAAATAAGTGTCTTAAAATGCTAATGTCTTCTAGAAACACTTCCCAGACACACCCTGATATCATGTCTTACATCACACAGATATGTCTATTCACCCAGCTATCTGAGCAACCCTCAGCCCAGTCAAGATGACACATAAAATCAGCCATTACAGTTGGCTGTTGTAACATCTTTTCTTCCCCACCTCCCCCAGCCTCAGAGCACCTTGAGGACGCAGTTGGGTCTCACTCCTAAGTGTGTATAGAACAAAGAGCCCATGAGCAAAAGATGAACACCTGAGTGCGTGAAGGTATGGCCACGATGGTAACAAACATCAAGCATTCCAGGGTGTCTGTGTGGTCTGGATATGCGTTTCCCTAATGACTAGCAGTGTGGAGCATCTTTTCATATGGTCTTTCACCACTTGTATGCCTTCTTTGGATACATATCCACTTAAATCCTGTGCCTATTTTTTAATCAAGGTGTTCTGGCTGAATTGTAGGAGGTTTTCTTTCTAATCCATTCTAGATATTAATTCCTTGTGAAAAGTGAAAGTGTTAGTCACTCAGTTGTGTATGAATCTGCGACCCCATGAATGGCAGCGTGCCAGGCTCCTCTGTCCAGGGGATTCTCCAGGCAAGAATATTGGAGTGGATTGCCATTTCCATCTCCAGAGGATCTTTCTGACCCAAGGGTCGAACCCAGCTCCCCCGCATTGCAGGCATATTCTTTCCTTATCTGATACAATATGCAAATATTGTCTCCCATCCCTGGGTTGCCTTTTCAGTCTGCTGACAGTGTCCTTAGATGCACAAAACCTTTAATTTTGATGAATCCAGTCTGTTTTGTTTCTTCTTTTTATGCCCGTGCCTTTGGTATCCCATCTAAGAAACCAAGCCCAGAGTCACGAACCTTCTCCCATTTTCTTCC
The DNA here is from genome assembly GCF_019320065.1 of Cervus canadensis. Classification (NCBI taxonomy): domain Eukaryota; kingdom Metazoa; phylum Chordata; class Mammalia; order Artiodactyla; family Cervidae; genus Cervus; species Cervus canadensis. The sequence goes on along the minus strand of NC_057414.1, from coordinate 46,455,269 downwards.
AAGAGTTTTTTTTTTTTAGTGTGAAGCTTTTATTTGTGTTGATTTTAATATTCCACTATTTGATTTTAGGTTCAGTATGTCATTAACATTATTTTATCTTTATAGTCATCAAAGACTGCAGGTTATTTCACAAGCACTTACTTTGTGGGTAAAATCTGATATGAGCAGGTCATTTTAAGACGTTGTGGATAACATTCAGAAAAGTAAAAACTTACACAGTAGATGATCTGTATTTTTTAAGTATCATGAACAATGGAAAACATTTCATTTCCCCTTGAAAACTAAAGAGAGGGGATTTTCCTAGGTTGAGTGTTTTTTTTTAAATTTAAAATTTAAATTTATTTTAATTGGAGGCTAATTACTTTACAATATTGTAGTGGTTTTTGCCATACACTGACATGAATCAGCCATGGGTGGACAAGTGTCCCCCATCATGAACCCCCCTCCCACCTCCCATCTTCTAAGAGTTTTATAGCTTTAGCTATTATGTATTATGCTTAAGTCTTTAATCCATTTTGCATTAATTTTGTATATTGTGTGAGGTAAGGGTCCAACTTCACTCTTTCCCATGTGGAGATCAGTTTCCTAGCACAATTTGTTGAAAAGACTGTCCCTTTGTCTTTTATGTAAAGTTGTGTTAATTTCTGCCATACAAAAACAAGATTCAGTTAAATTTATATATATATTCTTTTCCATTATGGTTTTTTTATAGAAAATTTAATATAGTTCCCTGTGCTACACAGTAGAAACTTGTTGTTCAACATTCCAAAATCAATCTATGTGTGGATCGTCTTACTGCAGGGGCTGGGATTTCAGTATGCTGTTAAATAGGCCTGGAGAGAGTGCATATCTCTACTTTGTCCCCAGTCTGAGCCGGGAAACTTCAAGTTTGTCACCATAAAGTACGCTTTTCCTGCCTCCCCTGAGATGGTCATATGGTCTTGTTTCTTCGGTCTGTTGCTACAGTAAATTACAGTGATTGATTTTCAAATGTTGAACCAGCCTTGCATTTCTGTGATAACTCCTAGTTGACAGTGTTATATGTTGCTAGACTGGATTTGCTAATAGTTTGTTGAGGATTACTGCACCTATGTGTTTGAGAGTTCATGGTTTCACTCATCTGTGAAGCATCGACCTTGAGCAAGCTGAAGGGAGACCACTGGGGAGGAGATCAAGTCTGACCTCAAAGAGCTCATGTCTGACCCCGAGGGCCATGCGGGCTGTCTGACCACACTGCAGAAGGTGATGTGGTTCAAAAAGGAAAACGTGTTTCCCTGCTACCTCTCTGGAGTCTTGGTACTCCCTTGAGAGCTGGGAGGTGTGTTATCATCTAAGGATGGGGGCGTGCTGAAGCACCAAAAGGTCAATGTCATCTAGCCTGGGGGCAGAGTCAGCTAGAACCCTGACTCCTATCCCAGCCCTTGCTGGTGAACTGCCGTTGCTTGGAAACCTCTGCTGTGAACTGAATGTTTGTGTACGTGCATGTGTGCGTTCGTGCGTGTGTGCATGCTCAGTCGTGTCCAACTCTACGACCCCATGGACTGTAGCCTGCAAGGCTTCTCTGTCCATGGAATTTTCCAGGCAAGAATATCAGAGTGGGTTGCCATTTCCTTCTCCAAGGGATCTGAATGTTTATGTCCTCCCAAGTTCATGTGTTGAAACCTTAATCCCCATGTGGTGGTTTTAGAAGGAGGAGAGGTGATTAAGTCATGAGGGTGGAGCCCGTATGAGTGAGATTAGTGTCTTTATAAAAAAGACCTCAGAGAGCTCTCTCTCTCTCTCTCTCTCTCTCTCTCTCTCTCTCGGCCTTGCGAGGATGCAAAGAGAAGGCAGCAGTCTGGAACCCAGGAAGACAGCCCTCACTTGACTTCCATTATGCTGGGACCCTAATCTCAATCTTCCAGCCTCCAGACTGTGATAAGGAAATTTGTTTAGAAGCCACATCACCTGTGATATTTTGTTAGAGCAGCCTGAGCTGGCTAAGGCACCTTCCCCACCCATTCCTAAGGCCATAGGCTTGGATGGATATCAGTTTTTCTTATTTTCAAAATATACCTGAATCTGCCCCCTGCTTCCAACTTCCCCTTCTACCATCCTAAAGTAAGTCTGGACCACATGAAATCTTTCTAAAGGCACCCTGTCTCCATTCTTGAACCTCTGGAGCCAGAGAAATTTTTTTTTTAACAAGGTCATAACATTCCCTTCTCAGAAACCAGCAACTCCCCACCTCCCCCCGCCCAATATGGTCTCCATCACAATGAAGATGAAACTCCACAGGCGTCACAGAAAGTCATGCGTGGGGTGGGGGGGAATGGGTGTCAGTCTCCATGGCCTCACCTGGTACCCCTCCTCCACTGACCTCTGGCCATCATGTGAACACACCAAGCGCATGCCTGGGCACCTGCTGTTCCTCTGCCTGGAAGATGGTCAGCCCGGAGGTGCCAGGGCTCACCCCTTCACTTCACACAGGTTCCTGCTCAGAGGTCAGCCCTGTTCTCAGAAGGCTCTCCCTAGCCACCGTGTGCAAAGAGCCCCAGCATCCTGTGCCTCCCCCCAGCCCCTCACTCAGTCACCTGTCCTTCACAGCACGGGTCAGAGCAAGGGCTGCCTTGCTAGGGGCTGCCTTCAGGCACTTGTTTTCTGTCTTTGATTGTGAGCAACATGCAGGCAGGGGCCTTGCTTTCCGGTTCTCAATGGACTCCCCTGAGCCTGGAATACTATTATAGCAACTAAGAGAGGCGCCATCAATATTCAGTGAGGGAGAAGAGGAACAGAGGGGCGCCTGGGACCATCCCGAGTCCAGGGGACAGAGCTGAGCGGTGGTGGAGGCCGTGCCCATCTCTGCCATCTGCACGAAGTCCCAGTGGCAGCAGCTTTGGCCCAACACTGTGAAGGGAGGCCATGCCGATGGGGGCGAACCTTCACCTGGCACCCCGCTGTGCAGGCACTGGGGCAATGCTTCTACATGCAACTTACCTGCACCAGGACGGGTGTTACCTCAATGCCGGCTCTGCATGACAGCCAGGACTAAGATGATGTGGGCAGGCACCTATCCCCGTGCCTGGGGCTTAGTGGGTAGTCAGCAACAGCAGCTAGTATCATTAGTAACATTCCCAACTAACAGCTAGCAAGAGGGTACTAAGCAAGTTTGAGCAACTTTCCAGAGGGTCTGTGGAGCCAAACAGATTGCAGTTCAGAGCCCGCTCCGCCAGGTGACTTTGTTTAATTTTTAAAACTTTCAATTTCCTCACTTGTAAATATGGATAATAAAACCTACTTCATAAAGGTCTGGCAAGTGGAGATGATGACTATAAACCACTTAACATGGTGTCTGGCACATAGTAGATGCTCAGCCAAGGGTAGATGGTAATCATGGTGATGATGACGCTGTGATGACGGTGGTGGTGGTGGTGATGGTCATGGTGATGGTGGTGGTGGTGGTGGTGGTGGTGGTGGTATGGGTGATGGTGATGGTGGTGGTGATGGTGATGGTGATGGTGGTGGTGGTGATGGTGGTGGTGGTGGTGATGGTGATGGTGGTGGTGGTGATGGTGGGTGGTGGTGGTGATGGTGGTGGTGATGGTGGTGATGGTGATGGTGATGGTGGTGATGGTGGTGGTGGTGGTGGTGATGGGTGATGGTGGTGATGGTGGTGGTGATGGTGGTGATGGTGGTGGTGGTGGTGGTGGTGGTGGTGGTGGTGGTGGTGATGGTGGTGGTGGTGGTGATGGTGATGGTGGTGATGGTGTGGTGGTGGTGGTGGTGGTGATGGTGGTGATGGTGGTGGTGGTGGTGGTGGTGGTGATGATGGTGGTGATGGTGGTGGTGGTGGTGATGATGGTGGTGATGATGGTGGTGGTGGTGGTGGTGGTGGTGGTGGTGGTGGTGGTGGTGGTGGTGGTGATGTGGTGATGGTGATGGTGGTGGTGATGGTAGTGATGGCGATGTTGGTGGTGATGGTGCTGATGATGATAGTGGAGATGGTGATGGTGGTGGTGATGGTGGTGATGGTGATGGTGGTGGTGGTGATGGTGGTGATGGTGGTGGTGATGATGGTGATGGTGGTGATGATGGTGATGTGGTGATGATGGTGGTGATGGTGATGGTGGTGGTGATGGTGGTGATGGCGATGATGGTGGTGGTGATGGTGATGGTGGTGATGGTGGTGATGGTGGTGGTGATGGTGATGGTGGTGATGGTGGTGATGATGGTGGTGGTGGTGATGATGGTTGTGATGGTGATGGTGATGGTGGTGGTGGTGGTGGTGATGGCGGTGATGGTGGTGATGATGGTGGTGATGGTGATGGTGGTGGTGATGGTGGTGATGATGATGATGGTGATGGTGGTGGTGATGGTAGTGATGGCGATGATGGTGGTGATGATGGTGATGGTGGTCGTGATGGCGATGATGGTGGTGTTGGTGGCCGTGGTGATGACAATGATGATGGTAGTGGACAAATGAATGAGGATGGCAAAGCTTGGATTCATACCCTGTTCTGACTCCAAAGCCCCAGCTCTTCCTGGAATCTTGACTCCAGCTTCTGTCATCCTCTGCATCAGTGGTTTTCAAAACTTTTAGTCTCAGGATTCTTTTCATTAAAAAGGAAATTACTGGGGCCCACAGTCATTTGTTTCTGTAGGTTAGTCTATTAATATTTACTCTGAGTTTTAAAAAATATTCATTTACTTATCCCTTTAAAAAGAAAAATGATAAGCCCATTATGTTGATAACACAAATAACACATTATGTATGAAAACCAGCTATCTATTCCAAAATATAAATATTGAGTGAGAAAAGCAGTATTATTTTACATTTTTTTTGAGAGTCTTTTTAACGTCTGGCTTAACAGAAGCCAGTTGGAGTCTCACACCTGCTTCTGTGTTCCTTCTATTGCAATCTCACACGACATAGCCTCCAGAAAGCTCCACTGTTAAAGCTGTGAAAGAATAAAGTGAAAAATGAAAATAGCATCCTCGTATTTTGGGAACAGTGGTTTTCATGTCTTGGACCCTAAAACAGTCTCAGGACCGCACCAGGGTACCCAGTTCACACTGTGAGAAGTGCTGCTATAGGTCCTCCAAATCTAGTGGAACGTTCTCAGCTTCTGGTGCCCCCACGTTCCTGCAGGGGTGACAGAAATGACTGGAGCCCAAGCTCGCTCCAGTGCGGACTCACATGTGACCTGGGTGACGACCTTCCCACCTCCAGTCCTCGGTCACCTTGTACATAATGTTGCTGGGCTTCTCTGAGTTCTGCCTGCTCACCCAACCCAGCCTATAGGAGAGGGGCTGGTTGGCAGTGGCCAGTGAGTGGGAGCAGGACCTGAGACCACCGGCCAGACCCAGCCCTGCAAATCTGCAGAACATCCCTGCTGGGCATCCCACATCTTGACGTGAAAGGTCAGCGTGGCTGGCTCCACGCACAGCTTCCTGCAGGCAGATCCTGCCGTGGGACTTTCACTTTTGTTTCCGTGGCACCAGGCAGCAAGCCCTCCTCCAGACACTAGAAGGGAGAACGTGCCACAGTCCTTACGGTCCTCCCAAAGTCAGGCTGGAGAAAGCCAGCCCTCAGCCCCAGCGTGGGCTTGCCAGAACCCTACATCTCGGAATGTCAGGATGCTCCAGGCTGGCTGGAGATCACCAACCCAAGAGGTAGCCCCCTGCCAGCACTCAGGGCTTCTCTGTCGGGGGTGGGGTGGGGGCGGCGCAGGGGGAAGCCCTTGCTACCCTTCTACCTTCTGTAACTGAGAACAAAGACAAACTTCTCACATGGGGCTTAGATAAGAAGGGGCAGAGCCCGGATCAGCTCTAGTCCATGGCTTTCAGGACCCCAAGGCTGTGTCCTCAAATGAAGACTCAGAACAAAAGCATAGAGAATAGGAAAGAATTTCAGCAAACTTTGGCCTGGCTCAGTGAAGCAGAACACAGGTCTTCAATGTGAAAGCAGATACAGGACGCCTGGGGTCCCTGTTGCAAGGGGTGAGTCACGTCCCCCAAAGATATGTCCCCCAAACCCACACTGGGGCTGAGAGCTGGCTTTCTCCAGCCCGACATTGGGAGGACCACAAGGACTGTGGCTCGTTCTCCCTTCTGGTGTCTGGAGGAGGGCTTGGGGCTGCTGCCTGGTGCCGCGGCACCAGAAGCAAAAGTCCCATGGCAGGATCTGCCTGCAGGAAGCTGTGTGTGGAGCCAACCACGCTGACCTTTCATTTCAAGACGTGGAAACCTGCCCAGGAGGGATGCTCTGCAGATGTGCAGGGCTGGGTCTCGCCAGCAGTCTCAGTGTGGTCTCATGTCCAAACCCATGTCCGTGAGTGTGAGCTTACCTGGACAAAGGTTCTTTGCAGATGTAATTGAGGACTTCGTACAAAATCCTGGACTATCCTGGAGGGCCCTAAATCCAACCTCTGTATCCTTACAGGAGAAAGGAGAGGAGAATTCGAGACCGGGACACACAGAAGTAGAGGACTGGGTCAGCGACCCGAAGGACATGAGGGTGGGGGGAGCATGAAGAGGAGCCAGTGAGGATTGAAAGAAAAGAAAGCACGATGTAAAAGAGAATTGGGGTTTTGTTAAAAATGTTTTTGGCTGCGCTGGGTCTTCCCTGCTGTGCGCGAGTTCCCTCTAGTTGTGGCGAGCGGGGGGCTGCTCTCTAGTTTCGGGGCCCAGGCTTCTCACTGCGGTGGCCTCTCTTGTTGCAGAGCATGGGTTCTAGGGTGCGGACTCAGTAGCTGTGGCACACGGGCTTAGGTGCCCTGCGGCACGTGAAATCTTTCCAGAGCAGGGATCAAACCCATGTCGCCTGTACTGGCAAGCTGATTCTTAACCACTGGACCACCAGGGAAGTCTAAGAATTGTGTTTCATTTGGCACTGGGTCTTTACAGATGTAATTAAGTCACTTCTCTAAGAAATCCTGGATTATCCTGGAAGGCCTTAGGGCCTTCCAATGACAGTATCCTATAGGTAAAAGAGTTAGTCACTCAGTCGTGTCTGACTCTCTGCAACCCCATGGATCCCTTTGTCCTTGGATTCTCCAGGCAAGAATGCTGGAGTGGGTAGCCATTTCCTTCTCCCAGGGAGTTTTCCAGACCGAGGAATGGAACCCAGGTCTCCTGCATTGCAGGCAGATTTACCATCTGAGCCTCCAGGGAAGCCCAAAAGTAGGCCCTGTGTTAGTTGCTCAGTCACGTCTGACTCTTTGTGGCTCCATGGACCGTCATCCACCAGGTTCCCCTGTTCATGGGATTCTTCAGGCAAGAATACTGGAGTGGGTTGCCATTTCCTTCTCCAGGGGATCTGCCAGACCCAGGGACTGAACCTGGCTCTCCCACACTGCAGGCGGATCCTTTACCGTCCAAGCCACCAGGCAAGCTTGTAGGAGAAAGGAGAGGAGAATTCGAGACTGGAACAGGCAGATGTGCTAAGGACTTATGTCTGGGGGGCAACCTCTCAGACCACTCAGAGAAACTGCTCCGAAGAGTTAAGGGAGCAGCCAGGATATATAGGAGTTTTTGTAACAAAAACCAGGTAATCAGAACATCAAAAGATTGTTGCTAATTAAAAAAAAAAAAATTAGACATCTTAAGTTAAGGAATTTAGCAGTTTCCTGTGCATGGGAAGGTGCAAGAGTCTGGGCTCACTGGAGCCGTTCCTTTGATTAAACCTCGCTGTGTGGGGCCAGCATCCTGCTTTTCTCCATTCTGAGTCCCCCTGGGGTGACAGTCAGGACAGCTGCAGGGGCAAATGGCCTGGTGGCTGCAACATCCTTTGTTTGCCGATATGGCAGGTGACATTCTGGGTCCACACCAGGGAGCGTGGGTGGGCTCTGTCCAGCTCAGGGACCTCAGGCATTCCCCAGGCGTGTGCCCGGCACCCCTCATGACAGTGCCCACCACCGTCCACACAGGAGGGCCAGAGGCAGAGTCTGCCGGCCCAGATTTCACCCCTGTGACCACAGGGAGGTCCTAGTGTGGGCACATGGCCAGGTCCAGTAGCATCCAGCATCGCACACCCCACACACGGCCTCTGGAGGCCACGTCAGTGCTTCCTGTCGAGTCCCTGAGGGTCTTGCTAAATAACACCTTCCTGTCTCTCCAGGTAGAACAAGTGCTGGGGTTTGAATGTGTCCTCCTGAAGGACAGGGGTGTGTATGTGAGAGAGAGAGACAGAGAGGGAGACAGAGACCGAGAGGGAGCCATCCAGGCCCGGCCGGCTCAGGATGCCCCGGCCTGGTGCCCACGTGACTCAGAATGCCCAAGGGAGCTTCTCCAGCTGAATTTCACAGGTTTCCCTGAGAAAGGTCAGAGAGCAGCCCCTCCCAGCCCCCACACCTGGCTCGGTGACTCTGCCCATGAAGATACCCCGTCAGGAAGACAGTGTCTCCCCGGACGGACCAGGAGGGACAGGCCTGGGGATGCGGTGTCTCCCTGTGGGGGCTGAGGCGGCAGAGACGGGGCTGGAGGAGGACCTTTCTCGGCACGCCCAGCCCCAAGGAGGGGGACGGACAACAGGCCTCCCGCACCCTAGCTAGACCTGCGGGTGTTCAGTCCTGCCTAAGCCTCTCCCGGGGCTTCCCTGGGGGCTCAGATGGTAAAGAATCAGCCTGCAATACAGGAGACCCAGGTTTGATCCCTGGGTCGGGAAGATCCCTTGGAGAAGGAAATAGCTACACACTCCAGTATTCTTGCCTGGAGAATCCCATGGGCAGAGGAGCCTGACGGGCTACAGACCATGAGTGACTAACACTTTCCCTTTCAGGCCACTCCCCAGCTGCCTGGCCTGGAGCTGGTCACTTAACCTCAACAGGGTGGGGATGGTAACCCTTGTTTCCGGGCGGAGCAGAGGATGCAAGCTGGCATGCCCAGAAAGTGCGGACAAAGCGCCCGGCACATGGCAAGTTGGCGATCAGTGCTGCGATTGTTCTTACAAGGGATTGCTGGGCTGTGGAGACCACGCTGCGGCCTCACATACCCCTCGGGGGGGAGTCATCTTGGCCCCGTTGCACAAGCGAGGAAACTGAGGCTCAGGAGCTGAGGGTCTCCCGGCAAAGACGCTCTGAGCTGCCCCTGAGTGTCCGGCAAAGTCCACAGACCACAAGCTAGGGATGGATCTGCTCTGGGGCCAGCAGGAGACGGTGGGCCCAGGTTGACCTGTCCTGGCCGATCCCCTGGGCCATTCCGCTGCTGCCCTGGGCCCAGTGAGGAGGCGGGGACCCAGCTGCACCCCTTATACCTGGGCCTCATTTTCCTCACCTAAGAAATGGGGAAATAGTCACTGCTGCCTCTGCTGCTCGGCAGGTGTGAGAGCACCCAGCAGCTACCTGGCTCAGGCCCCTTCCGGGGGCCAGCCCAGCCAGGTCCCCCCGCAGCCCACCCGGGAGGCACCCTGTCGGGCACCCCTATTCCCAAGCATCCTGGCTGCTCTACCCTGCTGGGTGAGTCAGCCGGTGCAGCGAAGGGGCGGGGGCCCCCAGGGGCTTCCTTCTGAGCCTGTGGTCTTCATCAGTGGGGCGGCAGGGGGGAACTCAGAGGCTCAGAGACAGCCCTGGACCAGGCTGTGGGGAGCGAGAGCCTGGGGGCTTTTTGCTGGCTCTGTGCCTCTGTTTCCCCGCCTGTAAGCTGGAGCCTGTCAGGACCTGCCTTCTAGAACTGGGGCGAGGATTGGAGTCACTATCTAGAGCCCCTTGGCATGGCACCGGGGCAGGGTGGGGGTCCACCTGCAAGACCCGTGGGGGCTCCTGCAGCCCCCATGGGTGGACCACCCAGAACTAAGGAGAGACCCCAAGGGTGACCAGCACCCCCCCTCGAGAGCAGGGTGTCCCGGCCTCGGCACGGCTGACGTTTGGGGTCGGACCGTTCCCACCGTGGGCCTCTCTCCTGCGTGTGATGGGTGTTTGCTGGCCCCCCAGCCTCCCCCGGCTGGAGTCCAGGAGCACTGCCAGCCGCGACAACCAAGGGTGTCTCCAGACACACCCGAGGTCACCTCAAGGAGGAAGGCAAAATGCGCCCAGCTGAAGACTGGATGGAAACTGTCTTAACTTTAGACTGTATTCGCCTGAGAAAGAGTGAAGTCCTCTGTACCTGCAAGGGCCCTTTAAAGAAATCTTACTTCTCCCAGGCAGATCATGGGAGATGTCAGAAACTCAGAACTGGAGCTGCTGGTCAGAGACCCGTCAGCCACGTCCTCTGGGTTCACTCGAGGGGCCTGTTGCTTCCCCGGGGACTCACGGAGTCCTGGCCCCCGTGACAGGTGAGGAGACCGAGGTGCAGAGCTGCATGGCAGCTCCTCGACGTGAAGCCCACCCAGTGAGCCCCCACGGTCACCGCGGCCAGCCCCCCGGCTTCTCTGCCCCACACTGGCCCAGGTGCCCCTTTGACCTCAGCGGTGTCGTTTCTTAAACGCGAGCTGGCCTCAAGCAGCCAGCATCACCGAGACTGCAGACTCCCTACTTCGGCCCCTGAGACCTCCACCCCAGGGGACGGTGGCTTTGTTTTCTTCCTCCATTCCCCGTGGGTTGGCCCTAACAACCAGCCATTGGCCAGGCTGCTGGCAGCCACACCCAGCCCCAGGCAGAAGCTGTGAAGAGCCTCCAGGCTGGTCTCCTCGGCCTTCGTGCAGAGCAGATCCCACCCCCGACGAGGCGGAGGGGTCCCACCATGGCCCTGAGCATCTTGTCTGAGCAGCTCTGCATCCAGAGGCCTCGCAAGGTGACGGTGGGGTGGGACCAGTCCTGGGGGTGAGGCCAGAACCTCCCGCTGAGGCAGCACACCCCACCCCTTCACCCACCATGCTTTGATGCCCTGGGGGAACCACCCCTGGCCTGATGGGGTGGCCATGATACTGAGGCTGGGGGCCCGTTTGGTCTGGGGCCATCCACCTGGCTGGTTGGGGCAGAGCTCTGGTAGGAAGTCCTGCAGCCGCTCCCAAGAGCCTGCTCCAACTCAAGGGGCCCGGAGGGGCCTCCCTGGGTAGCCCCCAGCTTCCCCAGGTGGTCAAGCTGCTTCCCCCTGACCACCAGGCTCAGGGAACGCTCCATCAACACGAGGTGCCGGGGCTCAGCCGAGGGTCAGTCCTGCTCCTTGGAAGGGAGTGGCTGAGAGTTTGGAAACCCTACCTGGTCCTCCAGGCCTGGAAGTGAGTGGGCTCGGCTCCAGCTGGTCTTCCCCTGGGGGACAGGGCGAGAGGAGGACCCCAGCAGGCTCTGTGACCGTCCCGGGGCACCCGGGAAGGGCTGGGGGAGACCCCTGACCTTCTCCGCTCCCCCCGGGGTTGTTTAGCAGAATTAGAGCCTCTTATGTGTACAGGAAGGCTTCAGGATCTAAAACGGTCTCAGGGCAGAAGGGGTGAGAAGGACACACAGGAGAAAATTCACAAGAAGGCGGGCTCCTGGCAACAACAAAAAAATATACATATACACATATCCTGAGAAAGAGATGCTGTTAGGACCCTGGGTGTGAAGCAGTGTCCATCCAACCACACACAGGGGACAAGGACAGTGGGCTCGGGTTTCTGGGCTTCCTCTTGTGCCCTGGTGGCTTCCACCTGGGGGAGAATTGGTAAGAGTCTTAGGCTCAGAAAGAGAGGGGTCTCCCCACATCCTGGCTGCCAGGCGGGGCTGGAGGCTTGCAAGCATCTGTAACCACGACGGGCCCTCCCACACCCCTCACCCTGGAGGCTGACCCCATCACCGCCAGCACCCCTTTTCCGGAGGAGGGTCCGCGCCCCCGTCGCGGGGCGGGCGGGGGGCAGGGGAGGAGCCCCACAGCGTGCGGGCGGAGCAGGGCGCAGCCCGTCAGGGGCCGGGGTCCGAGGCGCGCCGGCTCCGCACTGCGATCCCGCCCGGGTTTTGCGGCCGCCGCGCCCTCCGTCCCTCCGCCCTGCCTCTTCTCCTCCGCCCCGCGCTCCCTCCCTCCGCTCCCGCGGTTGGATCAGTCTTCTGGCATTTCCTGCAGCCGGGCCGCGTCGCCAGCTGAGCCCCCGCGCGCCCGGCCCGGCCCGGCCCGGCCCGGCCCAGCGCGCCCCGCTTCTCACGGTAGGAGCGCCGCGGGCGGGGAGGGGGCGGCGGGGCTGCGGAGGCGCCGGGGAGCTGGCGGGGAGGGGGCCGGAGGGGCTGCGGCCCGGAGGGTCGGGAGCGTCCAGCCGGCCGCCGGGTGGGGAGGAGGGGGCGGGCTGCGGGGTCGGGGGAGCCCCCCGTGCCAGAGTCTGCGGACCCGGGGGACGGTGGCCGGCCCTGAGGAGCCCGGGGTGGCGCGGGACGATCGCGGACGCGGGCGGCTTGGGGGGCGGATGGTGCTGAACGTGAGGCGCGGCGGGTAACCGGGCTCCCCAGTTTGGGGGGCTTGAAAGAGGCTGCCTGGAGGAGCCACTGCTGTGTCCCCGCTCAGCCCAGACCCAGGGAGTCTTGAAGGGGCAGGGTCTGCGGGGAGGGGGCGTGCTGCCTTCGCTTGGGGTCTGGATTGGGGTCTGGCCTCCCAGCTCTGGGCTTGGTCTGTGTCCTCAGTGAGGCTGCCTGAGCTCCGGGGAGGACCTTTGCTGTCCCCACCCCGCTCCTTCTCTAGACCACTGAGCCCCTGAAGACAGGGAGCCTCAGACATGGTTCGGGGGACGTGAGTCCGCATGAGGGTCCTGTGCACTTGAGGATGCCTGGGTGTTGGGGGAGATCTGGATGTGGGGTGGGGGTGCTAGCAGCCCTGGGGGGCAGCCACTGCCCGCTGGGGCCCCCAGGGACTGTCTGGACCAACCCTCCACCCACCACCCACCCCCGCCAAGCTCTGCAGTCTGCTGTGGAAGACCCTGGAATCGGGGTTCCGAGTGGCCCCCAGGGGGGCTTCTCTGCCCCCACTCATCATGGCCTGAGCCAGGCCCCAGCCAAGCAGCTGGTTGGGTTTCCGCTCTCTCACTATTTGGAGGATTTTCCAACTCTCTCCTTGGTCTGCACCAGAGATAATTTGTTTGTGTGTCTGCCCGTTTGCCGGAGCCCCTTCAAGGTGCCTTTTACAGGCTGACCTCTGTGGTTCCCCCCGCCCCAGGTATGCCCCCAGGGTCCAGCCGCAGTCTGGTCACAGCCAGGGTGTGGGCCCAGCCTGCGGGCGGGGACCTGTGTGGGCCGGGTGGGCTGGGTCCCAGACGGCAGAGCCCTGCCCTCAACAATGGCAGGCAGAGTGGTTGGCCCGTGGCTTTTACCCACTTCCCTGGCTGTGTGTGGCTGCGCCACTCCTTGAACTTGACGGGTTTTGCAGGCCACCTGCAGTTGGGGGGCGTCTGGACAGCTCCCCTCGGGCCCCAGGCCTGCGGTCCCATTGTCTGCCTGCACATGTGCGGGGCAGGGCCCGGCTGCCAGGAGGGCAGGCACTCGGTGCGTCTGTGTGGTCTGTCTTACCAGCTGTGTTTGGAGGTGGTGACAAAGCAGATGGGCCAGGCGGAGGCCCTCCAGCTGCTGGGAGTCCTGGGCCCTGTCCTGGGGAGGCCGCCGTGCCGACATGAACCCATGGGGGCGATGCGTCCTGGATGCCGGAGCAAAGCCCCTCGTTCATAGGCCCGGGGGTCAGTCGGGCTGAGGGATCAGCTGAGTCTCCAAAGGTCTGTTCCCGGCTCTTTCCAGAATGCCGGCCGCAGCCCCTCTCCCCTAGGATGGTCTTTACAGTGCTTAGAAGGTCCGGGTCGGTTTCTCCCCTCCAATCTGTCTTCCTGGGAGCGTCCTCAACTGTGATAGTCAGCTGACATGCTGCATTTGGAGGAGGGAAGACAACCGGGGTGACAGGCCAGTGGTTTGAAGATTGCTGGGTGTTTTTGGCAGCTGTTTTTGGGGGACTCGCGCTTCCCGCGGATGCTGTGGTTAAGCCACAGTGGGTGCGTGTGCATGCAGTTGTGCGTGTGCACACGCGCACACCCACACAACATGCAGGTGGACAAGCGCGCACCCAAGGTGATGGAAGCGTGCCCGCCCCGCTTCCCGTCCACTCAGGGGACAGGTGTGCAGCCATAGCTAGGAAGAGTTACACAGGTGAGGCCTGAGCCCTGGGACTGGGAGCTGTTCAGGGGCGCTCGGCGCGCATGGCAAAAGGATCCCCATCTTTTGGATTTGAAGGGAGGGGTCCACAGGTCGGGTAGAGCTGCCTGGCTGCTCTCCGGAGTGGAGGGGAGCCAGGGGGGCACCATCAGGGGGTGGGGGCAGGGTTGAGTGGCGCAGAAGGACGGCACTGCCCCTCTGAGGGCTAGGCGTGCTGCTTGAGGCCGTCACAGAGGAACAGAGGGCTGCTGTCCGGGCTGGGCTTGCCCCGTGAGCCTACGGGTCAAGGGAAAAGCCCCGCAGGATGAGCTCTGCAGGTTTGCGGCTGGCCTTGATGGCTCGTCACCTTCAGTGGCTGGGGAGCTGTGTGAGCGGATAGAACTCGTCCAGGGAAGGTGGTGGTGGTTGAGGACAAAGGACTTGGACTTTGGATTATGTGTCCTCCAGCATCGCAGCTGCTCCAAGCCAGGATTCCTGTGTGCCCGTGGGTGTAGAGTTGGCATATCCTGGTGTCCACACTGAGGGGAGTGGGCACCCACTCTGTGGTCAGGATCAAAGTCAGGCCCCATCGAAGGCCAGGGCTTAGATGCGACTTGGGTCTGGGACACAAGGACTCCGGCTTTGAGTTCTTTGTTCAGTGAGGTAGCTGGGGAATCGGCTGTCAAGGTAAGAAGCGCTGCAGGCCCAAGACGTGGGGCCGCCTGAAAGTGCCCCCAGGAGTCCCCGAGGAGGGAATCCCTGCGCCTGCATCACAGGCCCTTGGGATTCTCAGAGGGAGGCTCGAGGACCCTTGGGAGGAGCCCCGGAACCACCCGGCCAGGCCCCAGGAAGGCGCAGGGCCATCAGAGAATTGCCAAGGTTATCTGGGTCATGAAGCCAGTGAGAGACTGTTCCCACAGCGCAGGACATGAGCCTGGTTAGTCAGCCTCAAGGGACCCACGGCAAAAGCCTCAGAGCCAGCACTTTGCTCACCTCTCAAGTCCCCCCTCCACCCACTCCTCTCTCCAGACTGGCCTCTGCTCCTCCCTTCCAAGGTGCGAGGCTTCGTTTCTCAGCACTGTGATCCCTCATCTCTGAAACCACCTGCATCCTGCATCGGTTCAGTTGAGTGGATGGATACGGAGAGAGCCGCTGGGCCAGGGTGGGCCCACGGCAGGCGACATGTTGGCACTTGTGTTATCCTTCTCTCACTGCCTTGATGTACCCTGGGACTCTGCCCCCCTCTCCTGGCACACAGTAGGTGCTGGTGTCCCCTGGGGCTCTGACCCCCGGCCTGGCACACAGTAGGTGCTGGTGTCCCCTGGGGCTCTGACCCCCGGCCTGGCACACAGTAGGTGCTGGTGTCCCCTGGGGCTCTGACCCCCAGCCTGGCACACAGTAGGTGCTGGTGTCCCCTGGGGCTGTGACCCTCAGCCTGGCACACAGTAGGTGCTGGTATCACCTGGGGCGCTGCCCCCCAGCCTGGCACACAGTAGGTGCTAATGTTCTCCTGGGGCTCTGCCCCCCAGCCTGGCACACAGTAGGTGCTAATGTTCTCCTGGGGCTCTGCCCCCCAGCCTGGCACACAGTAGGTGCTGGTGTCCCCTGGGGCTCTGACCCCCAGCCTGGCACACAGTAGATGCTGATGTTCTCCTGGGGCTCTGACTCCCAGCCTGGCACACAGTAGGTGCTAATGTTCCCCTGGGGCGCTGACCCACAGCCTGGCACACAGTAGGTGCTAATGTTCTCCTGGGGCTCTGACCCCCAGCCTGGCACACAGTAGGTGCTGGTGTCCCCTGGGGCTCTGACCCCCAGCCTGGCACACAGTAGGTGCTGCTATTCCCCTGGGGCTCTGACCCCTGGCCTGGCACACAGTAGGTGCTCAAATGAAGCAAAGAATCGTCTTTGCCCAGGGACACCCCATCCTGCATCTCCCTCCTGGTCTGTGGGCCTTACCAGCATCGGCAGGCAGGACTCCTGACGGGCCCATGCCCTCTGTCCTAGGATGGATGGACCCAGCCTGCCCCCTCCCCAGGGGTCCTGCCGTTTCTGGATTAGAAGTATCGTGTGCAGAGTAGCTGACTTGGAGGGGGGATGCCTGATACTTACTGGGTGAATGGAGGGGGGCCTAAGCTGCCTGGGCCCTCTCTGACCCTGGCTGAAATGGGGGTGCTGCAGGGGTGTGCAGGCCCCCCAGCTGCGCAGCGCCACTCATAATCCAGTGAAGGAGCCTCTACAGGTTAATGAGCACATGGAGGGGGGTGTGGGGCGCCCCGTCCCACAGGCCGCTGGCCAGCCTGACCGTTGTGACCAGCTGGGGGTCACTTTCCCTTGTCCAAGGCCAGGGGGGATTGGGGACCAGGAGTAGGCAAGTCCTCAGGAAGGCAGACGGGGCGATGGCCCAGAGGAGATGGAACAAGCCAAGGGCCTGCTTCTGAGCCAGGAGGGAGGGAGCCTTCCGGTCCTTGACCGACCGTGGGCAGGGGCGGTGCCTTTGTCCCTTCCCTTGCTGGCTGGCTCACAACCAGAGCGAGCCCATTTTCAGCAGCTTCCACTTGAGTAAAGGCGCGTTCGCCGTGGGAGGTTTCAGGCGGCGTTATTGATGTGCCCGCCTATTGGGGTGAATACGGCACAGGGGGAGTGGCTTAAAGGGCTAGGCCTGCGCAGGGCGTGGGGAGGGTGGGGCGGTGGGGCCGCCTGTGCCCGCCTATTGGAGTGAATACGGCAGAGCCCGGGAATGGGCCGGGGTCTCCCGGGGGCCTGTCGCTGGGGCTGCGCTGGCTGCAGGGGCAGCTCCTCGGGGCTCTCTCCGACCTCCCCTTTCTGGGAGAGCCGCGTCCCCAGGAGGCCAGAGGGAGGAGCCGGAGGGTGAGCGGCGAGCACAAGACCTGCCTGGCCTGTCCGGGGAGGGTGACGCTCACCCACCCCACTCAGGGGTCACCCTACGGGGCGGGGCGGGGCGGGGATGGGGAGGGACCAGCCCCTGAGGTCTGCAGACTTGAGCACGGAACCTTCCAGGTCAGAGAGCCCAGGGACAGGCCTCCGTTGTTATTTATTGACACGTTTGCTCAATGTGTTCTTACGGCTTTGCTGCTGGACTGGGTGTGGGGCGGGCTTCACAGTCAGTCCTCACTCATCCTCTGGGGGACACCCAGAGGTCCAGGGCCCTTGCACGTCCTCCCGTGGACCCTGAGCTTGTGGGGCTCGTCACCCCAACCCCGAGGACGGGGGGATGGGAGGAGTCCCCCTTCCTCCACCCCTGGCCACCTCCCAGGGGGAACCTAAAGGCCAGTGTGGCCTCTGGGGCGGGGCTCTGAGAGCGTGGCCAGAGGTGGCCGAAGACGAGCCCCTAGGTGGGCCTGCTGGGGACGCCTCGCTGTCCACATCCGGTGCCCCGGCCGAGGCCCTCTCTGGGTCAGCGCTCAGCCACCCAGAGGGACGGGACAGGCCCTCCCGCATAACCCTGTCCCTGAGGGGAGTCTGGATCCCTGCTACCCCGTCTGCTGGCCTGGCCTGGCCTGGGCTGAGCTGGCTGGCCCCCAGGGCCCTGGTGCAGGCCCGGGTCTGGAGGTGGGTCTCGGATGGATGGCGCCAGGCATCACGGTGGATTTGGGGGCTGAGCCAAGGAAGAGGCTCCGGGATTCCTAGCCCAGGCCCTGGGGCCAGCAGCTTCTTTCCTCTCCAAAGCTCTGTTTCCCGTGTGTAACCCGGGCCCTCCTCAATCCCAAGAGAAGTCAGGAGGTGGGTGACCATCGGCCACGTGTTGGTGACGCTGGCCAGGCATGTGGCAGGGCCTGGGGGTCTGGGGAGGGCAGGGGGAGCTGAGGCTTCACTTTAAAGCCCAAAGGGGAGCGCAGGTGGAGAGAGGACCCCGCCCCCAGACAGAGAGCGCCAGCCCCCCCCCCCGACCTAGATGGCCCGTCTCCTGCGTGCAAACTGACCCACAGAAGCGGCCTTCGTCCTGGTGTCCTGAGTGAGTGCAGATACTCACCTGAGGCCTCCGTCTCCCTTCCCCAAGCAAAGTGGGGCTTGAGAGCCTAGGGCTCACAGGGTCCATCCAGCTCTCACTAAAGAGACGAGGAAACCACCGCCGAAAATGGCAAGATCTCCATATGTTCTCACCAGGCCTCAGTTTCCCCATCTGTGAAAGTGTCAGTCACTCGGTCATGTTTCACCCCCATGGACTGTAGTCCGCCAGGCTCCTCTGTCCGTGGGGTTTTCCAGGCAAGAATACTGGAGTGGGTGGCCATTTGCTTCTCTAGGGGATCTTCCTCACCCAGGGACCGAACCCAGGTCTCCTGGATTGCAGGCAGATTCTCTACTGTCTGAGGCACCAGGGAAGCCCCATCCATAGGTCTCCCTTAAGGCCCCCAGATCTTTGCCATCCTGTGTCCCACATTCCTGCCCCCTTAGACGGGGAGTCCCGGGGCAGGAGCTTGGAGAGAGGGGGCGTCCGGAGGCCCATCTGTAGAGGGCTCGGGTCCCCAGCACCTGCCCTTCCAGCTGCTTTATAGCCTGAAGGTTCCAGCAGGTTTTATGTGGAAGAAGGTGTCCACTCATTTTCAAAAGTGTGAATGCCACAAGACTTGTGGTTGGAAATCTCTCCCCAGCCCCCTCGGCTTCACCCAGGACTTCGTGTCACTGAAGTGGATGCCTTCTGCTGCCCACAGTCCCTGCAGTCCTGGGGCAGGACAGGAGGGGCTTTGCCAATTGCCCACGAGGGCCGCCCCGTGTGAGCCCTTTGGGGGACCCGGTGCCCCTCCTGCATCCTCCACCTGCTTCTCCTGGAACGGAACCGGCAGCCCACTTTGAAGACCCCTGACCCACTCCAGCCCACCCACACTGCTTCCGCTTGGGCTCCTGCTCTGCGGTGTCCGTGCTGTCTCTGGAACTGAGCTGCCTGCCCTAGGGACGGGTCCCCTGGGGGGCAGGACCCACAGGTCAGGACCCAAAAGTTGAATGAGTTTTATCTTTCCCCAAATCCCAAATCCAGGTACAGTAACTGATGCTATTGTAAACAACAATGTGTATCGTGCCTAAAAACTGTATGAAAATCCTTTTACCATTTTAATCCAGATGTCTAACCAATCTATGTATTCTAATAAGTATACTGTCAAGTTTTTTAAAAAGAGGGGGATGGGAAGAGGCCCAGCCCTTGGTCCTGAGAGGCTGGGAGAGTTTGGGGTTGCCAGAAGGTGACACCTTGACCCAGAAACATCAGAATTCAGCCCCACTGGGTGGCCTGCAGGGTGAGGACACTCAGGAACGGGGCCGGGTTGCTTGTCCATTTGAGTGGCCAGGGTGGGTCATCCTTGCTGGTTGGTCAGCAAGCGCTGGAGGCCCCCAGGGAGAGGGGAAGGCACCCCCCCCACACACCCCGCGTTGTAGTCTCAGTGCTCGGCCTGCCGCGGGGACCTCGGCCAGGCCCTGCCCGCTTTCTTTCCCACGCAGACCCTCCGTGGGCTGGACGTCTCCCCCATCAGCAGCAGCGGAGGCCTGTTCTGCGGGAGAACCTCCCAGCCGCCTGGCACTGGGCTGGTCCCCTCTCTGCCTGGGGCAGCCCCACCCCAGCCCTGCCCTGCTCTCCCTGGTTGCTGGGCGCTCACTCTGATGTGATCGGCACCTCTGTGCCTTAGCAGGCGCTGATGCCCGGCCTGGAGCGCCCTTCCCGCTGACCTGGCAGCACCAGGCATGCGCGCGGGGAACACACCAGGCGTCTGGGGAGCACAGCCCCGACCCGCCGCCTTGTCCGCCGGCCCTGCGTGGGTCCACCTCGCCCCTTGTCTGCGCTTCTCTTTTGCCCGAAATATACTGTATTAAGGGCGGCTTCCCAACTGGTACTCAAGGTAAAGAACCCGCCTGCCAGTGCAGGAGTCATGAGACGTGGGTTTGATCCCTGGGTCAGGAAGATCCCCTGGAGGAGGGTATGGCAACCCCCTCCAGTATTCTTGCCTGGAGAGTCCCATGGACAGAGGAGCCTGGCGGGCTGCAGTCCGTAGGGTCACACAGAGTCGGACATGACTGAAGCGACTTAGCACGTGCTATATTACACTTTATAAATATTTTTTAAACCGAGGTGACGCTGGTTTTCAACAGGAGTCAGCTTCGTGGTGCACCGGCTGTGTATGTTGTATTTCGAGCTCTGTATACTCTGCAGCGCGCTCACATAGGATGGTCTCCGTCTCATCCCGTACCGATGACCCCCTTACCCATTTCACACGCCTGTAGCCCCCCAACCACTGCCCTTCTCTCTGTCTTTTTGGCTTGTCCACTTGTTCTGGTTTTTTGTTTGTTGGTTAGATTCCACATACGAGTCAGACCCTGCAGTGTTTATCTTTCTCCGTCTGACTTGTTTCATTTAGCATGATGCCCTGGGGTCCATCTGTGTTGCCTCAAATGGCAGGCGTTCATCTTCTCTCGTGGCTGAGCCGCGTTCCGTTGTGGACACACCACCTTTTTGTCCAGACCGTCTCTTCTCATCTGGGGCCGGGGCCGGTCTCCGGGCCGGAACCCCGGGCCAGGCCCTCGCCTCCGCCCGCTTGCTGGGAAACTGTCACTTGTTTGCTGACGGGTCAGTGAGCGGCTGCTCCTGTTTGTTTGGTTTGGGTGTTTTGTTTTAGGCGGTGGCAGGCGGGTCACGGGAGCTCATTAACCCAGATGCCCTGAGACTACTGTGAGCAGCGCCCTGGAGAGGGGGCTCCTGACTTGCCGTGGGGGCTCCGAAGCCTCCCGTCCGACCACATGGATGCCGAGCTGCGCGGTGGTTACATCGTGGGCTCAGTGGTCCGAGAACCAGGCGAGAGGTCCCCCCCAGCTCGGACACGTCACTAGCCAGGGGGCCCTGGGCGAGTCCTTTAAGCTCCAGGCCTCAGTTTTTCCATCTGTGAGAAGGGCCGCGGCAGCAGTGGCCTCGGAGATGAGAGGAGGACAAGTCTGAAGCACACAAATGGCCTCCCAGATGGCACAGCCGCCCGGCCCGCGTCGGCCGAGGCTCTGCCAGCCGGGAGGGATCGTTCCTTATCATTGATTACAGTTTTGATTAATGATTAATGGCTGGGAAAGGTTCACACACAGAAACCACATAAAAGAATAAGACCGATCCCGCCTCGTCAAGGTCCTGACCTCTGGCTCTGCTTGCTTCAGGCTGAGAGCCCAGAGTTCCAGCATGGGAACTGACCGCCACCCCCGCCTCCGTGGTCCCCCATGGGGGTGCCGAGCTGACGTCCCCCGCGCGCTCCTGCGCCTTTGCAGTATCTGGCTGAGTCCAGAGACGAGCGCAGGCCCCTTGGCTGTGTGACAGCTATCGCATGACAGTCACGCTGCCTTCACGCCCTTCTTACTTCCCGTAATTCCAGAGTCACGGAGGAGCTGCAAAATCCCGAAAACGCAGTGTTTGCAGCTTCTTTTGGCTGTTGTGGTCTTGAGTGCCCATGCCCCTTCACTTTCCTTATTTTCCATCAATAAGTGAGGACTTAAGCCCTGGGTTTGGGCTTCCCTGGTGGCTCAGACCGTAAAGAATCCACCTGCAACGCAGGAGACCTGGGTTCCATCCCTCGGTCAGGAAGATCCCCTGGAGACGGGAACAGCAACCCACTCCAGTATTCTTGCCTGGGCAGTTCCATGAATGGAGGAGCCTGGCGGGCTACAGTCCATGGGGTCTGGACATGACTGAGCAACTACACTTTTTTCATAGGCCCACTCTTCTGTCGAGGGGCCTTAGGGAGGTTGCATCTGATCCCGTCTTATGTTGGGTCTCCTGGGGCACATAGGCAGGTGCTCCTCTGGGGTATCGGCCTGGGGTGAGGTCTCGGGGTCCCAG
Organism: Cervus canadensis; assembly: GCF_019320065.1. Taxonomy (NCBI): domain Eukaryota; kingdom Metazoa; phylum Chordata; class Mammalia; order Artiodactyla; family Cervidae; genus Cervus; species Cervus canadensis. The sequence goes on along the minus strand of NC_057414.1, from coordinate 46,433,462 downwards.
GGGGAGCACGTAAGCAGCCCAACTGGATGGGGCCACGTGGCTGCCACGGACACCCCAGCGCACGTAGAGGGGAGCCAGCCTTTCCCCTGGAGAAGGACACCCCGCCACGGGTGGCGCTGAAGAGTCACAAAGCTCCCAGCACCGGGGTGGGCATGGGGACCCAGCCCGGCGGGTGGACAGGGGCTGTGTCTCCTGGTGGGGTGAGGTCCTCAGCTCACTGCGCTGTCTGGGGTCAAGATGAGCTTTCCTAGTGCATCCCTCGACTCTCCTGGCCTTGGAGACCCACCAGGACTGTCTGTCGCCTTGAATCCCTCTGGAGGGAGGTCTTTGCTCCCCCTCTGCGTCGGCTGCAGGCTGAACATTGGCTCCCAAGGGCACACAAAGATGTTGACCAGGGTCCCCCGAGGGGTCACTCGGTGACCAGCACGTTCTGTTCATTAAAAGCAAGAACTACGTGTGAGGTGATGACTGTAGCTGACAGCACTGTTGTAGAATTGAAATTCACTGGGAGTGTGGAACATAACTGTGCTCACCAAGGAAAAATAAATACCAATACGTGAGCTGACGGATGTGCTAATTAACTAGACGGGAGGAATTCTCTCTCGCTGGGACATGTATCAGATCAGCATGACGTACAGATCTTTAAGTATCTCGCTGTTTTATTTGCTGATTACACCTCGGTTAAGCTGAAAAAAATAGACTGAACCTGCGACCGCAAGGGTCCAGGGAGGGTGGGGTCCGGCTGAGGGTCTGCAGGTTCTGCCTGGAGCTGGTTAGAGCGAGGAGGGGCCCAGGTTGAAACACACACCCCCGCCACGCCAAACCTGGGACACAGATAGGGGCCAAGACCCCGACCACGGTTATTTCCACGTGGAAGCAGATTGCTGGTGGAAGGCAGCTGGTCTCCTGGGACCTGGGTGCGGAGCCCCATTGGTGTCGCTGGTACCCCAGTCCTCTGGGAGCTGGGGGACACCCTGGGCCACGGGCACCAGCTGGGAAGTGGCCCCGGCAGGACTCGGGCCCCTGTGCTGGGCGTCCACCCTGGGAGAGAAACCTCATCTCCTGCATTCCCCGGGTGCAGCCAGGGAGATGCCCCTGCTCCCAGGGCGCTGGGCGCTGATCCATCCGTCTCGGGGAAGCCTGCTCGTGTGGGCGTATTAGTCAGCTCTGGCTGCTGTAACAAAGACCACAGACGCTCCTTGTCTCCAGGCCTGGAGGCTGGAACCCCAGACCCAGGTGTGGGCGGGGCTGGTCCTCCTGAGGCCCCGCTCCTGGGCATGCAGACGGCCGTCTCCTCCCCATGTCCTCACAGGGTCGTCGCTGAGTGTGTTTGCGTCCTGACCTCCTCTGCCTGTAAGGACCCAAGTCCTGTGGGATCAGGACCCCACCCTAGTGACCTCATTTTACCTTAACCACCTTTTTGAAGACCGCGTCTCCAAATACAGCCACATTCTGAGGTCCTGGGGATCAGGACCCCAACACAGGGCTTTGGGGGATGCAGTTCAGCCATGACCATGACCTTGGGCCCCCAGCACAGAGGGAGGACTCATCAGTGGGTTCCTGGGGTGTGTTTCTATTTTTATTTCCTGCGAGGCCCAAATGTTTGTAGGGAATAAGATTTTGCAGTGATCAGAGCCTCTTAAACCCATAAATGTCTGGAAATGTTTTCGGACTTCACTCCCTTGGATCCTGATGGTCTTGTATCCGCCCGGGTGCCCTTGGCCAGCATTTCCAGTGCCTGGACTTGGGATGGGGCCAGAGGCCCACATCATATGAGGTTCTCTCATAAACAGCCAGTCACGCTTACCTGGGTCTGAGCCCCACCTGTGGGCAGGGAGTCCGATGAGGCGAGTCGCAGGCGTCTGTGGGGTCAGCATGCTTGCGGCCACCGGGCCCCGCTGCTCCCTGGCTTCCCGCCTGCCGGACAGCCCCCCACCCGCAGCCTCAGCGTCTGGGCTTCCCCTCCCCACTGCCTGCTGTCCAGTCCAGCAGACACCCTCTGCGTGGAACTAAATGTGGCCCTTCCGGTGGGCTGGGTGGTCAAGGGGACACTGAGCCACCGGGCCGTTCATCCTGACGCTCACAGACCTTTCTGTGCCCTCGGCCGTGTGCGGGAGTCCTCGGGGCGGAGCGCCTGCTCCCTACGGTGCTGGCGGGGGTCTTCCCCGGGGGTCCCCTGCTCCTCCCTGTTACCAGAGCTGACGGGCTCCTGGAGGATGCAAAGGGGGGCCCATGGAAACCTCCACCCAGAGGCCAGGACGGGCAGCAGACCCTCAGCTGGGAGTAGCAGAGGCTGTTTCAGGGAGTGGCCCCGGGTGCACCTAGTAGGTCTGACCTTATGGGCTTCCTACCGAGAGCTCTCAGCGCAGCAGAGGGAAAAGAGGCTTCTTCCGCACCGAGTGGGTCTTTGAGGGGCTTCTCCCTCGGGGGGCCGCCTCCAGCCCCCACAGCTCGTGTTCCCACCAGCTCGTGTCCCTGCCGTCCAGCAGAGCTGCAGATTGTTTTTTAAACTGCGGTTTAACAAATGCTGGAAGGAAGACACACAGGCAAATGACTGTCCTCCCGCCTGTTCATTATTTTTAAACTGTGTCATTTTCCAGTTTATTTTTAAATCTCGAAAGCATAAAGAACTTGCTGTTTATCTCTGGTGAGCCTGTTCTGCCCAACGTGGCCATTCATTACTTCCCAGTCCAGTCCAGACCATCCCGCCTCTGGCCGGTCCCCCGCTGGTCTGTCAGGCAGGAATAACCCCGTGGAAACTGTGCCCCCCAGGGAGCCACTCCTTCAGGCTGTGGGGGCCTTCCCCCGACCAGAGCAGCTCCCCCTGCTCAGCACCAGACCTTTACAAGCCTTCCCACATGCAGGGGAAATCTTTCTAAAAAGCTTTACACACAATGCCTTGCAGCCTTAGGTATAAATAAGAAATAATTTAACCCTTTTCTTGGAGACTTGGGTCATTGTTGTTCAGTAGCTAAGTCGTGTCTGACTCTTTGCAACCCCATGGACTGTAGCACGCCAGGCTTCCCTGTCCTTCACCATCTCCCTGAGTTTGCTCAAACTCATGTCCATCAAGTCTGTGATGCCGTGCAACCATCTCATCCTCTGAACCCAATTCTCCTCGTGCCTTCAGTCTTTCCCAACATCAGTGTCTTTTCCAATGAGTTGGCTCTTTGCATCAGGTGGTCAAATACTGGAACTTCAGCATCGGTCCTTCCAATGCATATTCAGGATTGATGTCCTTTTGGATTGACTGGTTTCATCTCTTTGCTGTCCAAGGGACTCCCAAGAGTCTTCTCTAGCAGCACAATTTGAAAACATCAATTTTTTGGTGCTCAGCCTTCCTTATGGTCCAGTGCTCACATGTCTACTGGAAACAACCATAGCCTTGACTATACAGACCTTTGTTGGCAAAATGATGTCTTTGATTTTTAATGCTCTGTCTAGGTTTGTCATAGCTTTCCTTCCAAGGAGCAAGTGTCTTTTAATTTTGTGGCTGCAGTCACCATCCGCAGTAATTTTGGAGCCCAAGAAAATAGAATCTGTCACCATTTCCACTTTTTCCCCATCTATTTGCACTGTGTTTTTAGAACATGGTTAAGTCCACTCGTTTATTTTTACTTCAGTAAATGTGCATCTATGAGAAACTCTAAATTGTTGCTGCGATTAGAAAATCACCCTCAGCTGTAATGAATAGCAGGTGATCTAACAGCACCGCGAGCTGGGAACACCAGATTGTGCCGTGGGTCATGCTGCCCCGTTTTGTCTGCTGCAGCTTTGCGCCCGAGGCTGCCCTGCTTTTGTTAAGTAGAGAGATTCGCAGAGATGTACTCACATAAAGACCCAGACTTCTCTCCCTTGACACCATCAGGAGGCTGGAAAGTGAACTGGAGAGAGAGGCGCTTTCCCACTGAGACCCATGATGACTCACTCTCCCCGCGTCACCCAGCTGCATCCGGCGTCTGCCCACGTCTTAGGAAAGTGTGATGTGCTCTTTCGGGTCTGGCTCGGGAGGCAGAGGGGACTTCAATGGCCAATTCCAGGGGCTTTTGAGCACCAGCTCTTCCCTAGGAGTGGACAGCGGGGACGGAGAGCCTCCTGCTCGGAGCCTGGGAGGTGGCCCCAGCGCAGCGTCCCCATGTCGCCTGGAGACCCTCCCCAGCGACAGGCAGGCTGTTCTCCAGGGAGCACCGGCTTTCTCTGCTCGGTTTGGGCCGGGGTGGTGTGCCCGCCTTCAGCCCCGCTTCTCGTGAGCACAGACGAGGCAGGGCCGGTGTGGATGTGTCCCAGGTGGGGACGGGGAGAGGCGCCCGGGTCAGCTCCGTCTGAGGTCCCTGTGCTCCGCTGCGTGGAGAGGTCACGGTCCTGCCATCTCAGCAGGGGGCCTGGGAGCACGGGTGTCTCAGCCACGTCCTCGGAGTGTCCACACTCACCTTCGGTTCAGGCTGGCCTCAAGCTCCTAGTGTGAGGGCCTGGGGCGGCCCTGACCAAGGACCACAAGCTGGTGGCTTACAGCAACCAAAACGGACCCCCAGGTCCAAAGGCGGAAGCCCCAAATCCAGGTCCTGGCGGAACAGCCTCCTTCCCAAGGCTCTGAAGGAGGGCTCTTCCTGCATCTCCCCGCCGCTGGGGGCCCCGGGGACTTGTGGCCGCCTCCCTCCGGCCTCTGCCTCTGCGGTCACCTGGCCTCCTCCTGGGTCTCTGTGTCCTCTTCTCCTCTTAACAAGGACACGGTCGTTGGACCAGGGTTTCTGCTCCAGGACCACCTCATCTTCACTCGGTCATGTCTACAGAAACCCTATTTCCTAAGGAGGTCACTTCTGCAGCCCCTGAGGTCGGGATGTCCATGTATCTTTTCTGGGATGCCATCCTCCAGCCCGCTGCACCCAGGAGAGGGTGGCCACGGTGGGCAGGGGCCGGGAGCTTGTGGAGACTCCTGGAGAAGCAATGGTTAGGAGCCGGGCTCGGGCTGACTGCTGGGTGGGAAGGGGGTGGCGTTCTGGGGACACGGGGTGACATCACAGATGCAGCTGTGTTGTCCTCCCAGCGATCCTGGAGGTGGGATCAGGGCGCTGCCTTATTATACAGACGAGATCATCGGGGCCTCCAGAGAGGCACAGACCCCTCGGGTGCCCGGCTGACTGCCGGGCCTGACCGCGGGGGCCTCTCCACCAGGGAGGGGGCGTGTCCGGCTTCCCCGGCCCAGCGTGCGTCCCCTGAGCTCTCACGGCGCCCACTCGCTGGGCACAGGCTGCTGGCCCCGGCGTCTGGAGGGGGGACACTGTGGTCCTTGGCCTCTGGCCGCTGACCTGCCCCTGAGACGTGAGCCCCTTCGGGCTCTCCACTGCCTGCGTCCTGCGTCCTGCTCAGCTGGGAGACCTGGGCACCCCAGGCGTGCCCGCTCCACACCCGGTCATCGCTCCGCCCTCGAGGGCCCCTCGTCCCTGCCCGGCCTGCCAGGCTCTCAGTGGGTCCCGGGCCTGGGGAGTGAACCCGGGGAGAACAGCCGCACTTGCATCACCCGTGTTTACCTGGGAACCGAAAAACACTCTTTCAAAAAAGAGCTGTCTCAGAAGGGGAAAGTGCAAGCCCCTCCCCGGAGCCCTGGGGCTCTGGTTCCTGAGGGTGACTTGCAGGGGCCCTGAGCGCACCGCCTCTAGTCCCCCAGGCCTTCCTGCCCAGACCTGGGGCGCTGGCACCCCAAGGCTGGGCCGACACTAACAGGGCGACTGCATCATCCCTGATCCGCGTGTGTGTGTGTGTGTGTGTGGTGTGTGTGTGTGTGTGTGTGTGTGTGTGTGTGTGTGTGTGTGCGGTGTGTGTGTGTGGGGTGTGTGGTGTGTGTGTGGGTGTGGGTGTGTGTGTGGGGTGTGGGTGTGTGTGGGGGTGTGTGTGTGTGGGTGTGGGGGTGTGTGTGTGTGGGGGTGTGGGTGTGTGTGTGGGGGGTGTGTGTGTGTATGTGGGTGTGTGTGTATGTGGGTGTGTGTGTGGGGTGTGTGTGTGTGTGTGTGTGTGTGTGTGGTGAGCAGTCAGGGTGGGAGGGGAGACAAGGCCCGTGCACAGTCGTGTGCCAGTCCCTGGCACTCGGGACACCCTCGGCAGTACCCAGAGACCAGGCTGGTGGTGCCCCAAGCTGCCCAGCGCCTGGCCAGGGCAGCGAGTGCCCGTTGCCACGCCGTCGAGAGCTGGGTTGTTTTCACGACCAAAGAGGAGGGAAGGGAGTGAGGGGGCGGCCTTCCCCCTGGGGAGGGCGTGAGTGTGTGCAGGGGCTGAGGGCTCAGGCCACCGACCCACTGGCGTCACCTCCAGGCAGCGCCTGGCTTCGCCTCTCGCCTCTTGGGAGGCCCCAGAGGTTGTAAACCCCGGAGCCCGAGAGAGGCTGCCGTGGGCACCCAGCCAAAGCGGGTGCAAGTGTGCGGTTCAGCCGTGACGCTTCCCCGTGGGGCTGCCAGGGCTCCGAGCCGGTGACCGGCCACGTGGCAGCCTAGCAGAGTTCTGGGGGTGATCACGGTGGCGGGGGAGGAGGTGACAGGGGGCTGGCGGCCGGCACCCCCTGCCCCAGCTCACATCATGGCCCTCTCCAGGTCGCCCAGCAGGAGACACGCTGGACTGGTGGTTTCCCAGGGGTCACTGCCCCCAGCCCAGGCCTCTGGGAGCCGAGGGCAGCAACTGGACCCTGGCTCCCAGTCTCTGCCAGTTTCCCAGCTCAGGGCCTCTGGCGCGGTGTGGTTGACCTTGGGGAGACATTGTGAATCAGGGGACACATCCTGGACCCCTGGGAGAGCCAGGTCCTCAGGCCGGAGCCTCCCAAAGGCTCAGGGCGGGGCTGGAGGCCCAGGCCACTCTGCAGTGGGCCAGGCTGGGGCCCAGCCCCTGGGCGTCCGGGCTTTCGGGACGCTGCAGCCCACCTAGGGGCGGGCGGACACTGGGGACCCCGGGCGACGCCCTGGCTCTTCTTCCCTCTGTATCGCTGCTGACGCTGAACCTGCATCACTGTGTATGACCGTCCTCGTCTCGGGGCGTGCAGCCTCTGATCCACCGGTGTCATCCGTTCGGTGTCCTCAGAGGCACCTGGCTTGTTTTCAGCCTTTCAAACTCGGGATGAGCTTGCGGGGGCAGGATGGAGCTGTAACGTTGCGTGTATTTCTTCTCTCGCCTCAAGGCTTTTATGACTTCTCTCCTGGGCCCTTCAAGCGCGAGCTTTAAGGCTGTCCCTTTTGACTCGGCAGGAAAATGTGAAATACCGAAGCAGAGAGGTCGGTATAGCCGAGGCTCCTGCAACACCCCGTGGCCCCCCACCACTGCCCCCGGGTGCGGCTGCCTCTCATCTCCCTGAACTTGGGTTTAAAATAGACCTTCGTCCTCATCTCCTGCCTGGAGCCCCCGCTTTCTCCTGCTTTCGTTGCTGGCTTTGTAACTGCCCCCAGAGCCTGCGTTTGCGGTGGGGGGTCCGGCCCTCAGGGTGGGGCTCCTGGGACAGGGTCCCCTGGCTGTCCACACATGGCCCTGGAGAGCAGAAGGCAGTGGGGAAGGTTCCGGAAGGTCTCACCCCGGACACCCCCGTGACCTTGAGGAGCTCCCGGAGGGGTTGAGCCCACCCTCCCCAGAGACCCCCCAGAAGAGACTCCAGCGCTGTTTCCTCCACACCTGCTGGGCCTCTGGGCCCTGCGTCCCCAGCCTCTGCCTCTGCAGTGTACCCCCCAACCCCCTGCAGTCTCTTCTTGGCCCCTCGGAGCAGCTCTGAAGGTGGAGAAGGCGTCACAGCCTCAGTCAGCCGAGTCTGGTTCCTGGGTGCCTGCTGTATACACATCCCTCTGGGTCAGATGCCCCCTCCCGCCCAGGGAACATCTTCGATAGAACCTGCTACACACCAAACGCTCCCTGGCACTGGGGCTGCGGGGACAAGCCCGGGACCCCACATGGCGGCCCTGCCCCCAGGAACAGAGGGGATTCTGCAGCAGGGATTCTAAGATTGGGGGGCGGGGAGGTTGTGTGAAGGACAGGATGGGGGAGCAGCCCTGGGCTGGGGAGTGGCCCCAGGCAGACACCTGCCGGATGGGGGTGCCTGGAGCTGATGTCCTCTCAGTGGGGCTGGTGCAGCTGTGGGCAGCTGGAGAACAGGCTCTGGTCCACTCCAGCCTGGAGGTGGGGGGCGTGTGCATGGGGCAGCTTGGGGGACGCTGGCTGCTGAAGAGGGGGTCCGGGTGGACCCAATGGAGGGGCCCCAGGCCAGTCCACACTCCTGCAGGACCCTCGGCCACCTGCCCTTGCAAAGATTGTCTCCCCCGAGCCTCCCTCCAGGCCCAGCATCTCTGGCTTCTCATTTATTTTCAGGCAGGTGCCAGCTTTGCTGGGGGCGTGCTCTGCAGTAAATGCAATGCACACTCGTCATGGGGACACGGACGAGACCAAAAAGGTCAAGTGGGCTGTCAGTCGTTTATGTCACCCTGCCCCGGAGTCGCCGTGTCACGGCCGCCTCCTCCACGCTGTGTCTGCAGTGTGGTCTCCATGGCTGCGGCGTGCTCTCCGTGTCTGTGGTGTGGTCTCTGTGTCCGTGACGCAATCTCTGTGCCTGCAACACAATCTCTGTGTCCGCGGCATGGCCTCCGTGTCCGCGGCATGGCCTCCGTGGCCATGACGTGGTCTCTGTGTCCATGGCGTGGTTCCCCATGTCAGTGGCATGGTCCCCGTGGCTGTGGCACGCTCTCTGTAGCCGTGGTGTGGTCTCCATGTCCATGGCATGGTGGTATGCCCACGGTGTGGTCTCTGTGTCCATGACGTGGTCTCCGTGGCCGTGGCATGGTCTCCGTGGCCGTGTTGTGATCTCCGTGCCCATGGCATGGTCTCCATGTCCGCGGCATGCTCTCCATGGCCACAGCATGGTCCCCGTGTCCATGGCGTGGTTCCCGTGGCCGCAGTGTGCTCTCCATGGCCACAGCCTGGTCTCCGTGTCCATGGAGTGGTCTCCGTGTCCATGGCATGGTCTCTGTGCCCGTGGCGTGGTCTCCGTGTCTGTGGTGTGGTGGTGTGTCCGTGGCGTGGTCTCCGTGTCAACAGCATGGTCTCCATGGCCGCAGCATGGCCTCTGGCCGTGTTTAGCATTTGCTGCATCACCCTTGGTTTACTTGCCTCCTACCTGCCGATGGATGTTTTCACTCGTGAAAATAGGCCTGCAGAGCAAATCCTCCCACACGGCTCCTGGCACAGATATCGATTGTACAGATCTCACACCCTGTAGTAAATTTCTGGAAGTCGCGTCGTGGGCTCGAGGGGTGCATGTGCTTGACAGTTTTGATTCACACTCCCCAACTACCCTCCAGAGAGGCCACACTTTGTCCTCCTTCTCTCTGTCTGTCTATCTCAGGGCCGTGTGCCCAAAGGGTGTTCGTCGGGCTGACCCATGGGGCACAAAAGGGTGATTCCTGCCGACCGGCAGGCCATGGTCTGTCACCCTGGGCCAGGCCCTGCCTGGACGCTCAAGGTCAAGTCAGGTTGACCAGCAGATTTCGAGGCTCTGTCAGCCATCTGGGGACATGGCATCCGACCCGAGGGCTGCAGACAAGTGTCCCCTCCCCCCAGGCCTCCTCCAGGGTCACCTGGGCCCCTGCAGACCCCTGTCCAGCCCCAGTCCTCAGACAGGGCCTGGCCAGACCAGAGAGGCCTCTGCCAGTGGAGAAGGCTTCCCGAGACCACTCAGAGAGCGGGCCGCCTGGGGCTCAGCTGCAGGACAACACCACCCCGGTGTCCTGGCGACCCGGTGAGCTGTCCGGCTGGTCCTGCGCCCGGCGTCTGCACAGAAACCACCTTCCCTGTGACCCGCAGTCTGTCCCTCTTGCTGTGGAGCTAGGGGAGGGCTGAGCCCTCGGATCCATCTCCCTGGTCTTGCTTCTGGAAAATAAAGCTTGGGCACAACCCCTGGAGGCAGAGCTGGGACCCGCACCCGCCCCCACCCCCTGGTCTCCCCCAGCCTGGGTCCCCTGTGCACGCCCTTGCCCCCTGGAGGAGAAGGACCTGTGTTCATCTCTGGGCTTCGACGGGGCCCTGGAGAACCAGGACCTCTGAGCTCAGCTGAGCCGTGTCTCAGCTCCCCCCACCACCCCGCACAGGGCAGGAGGGGTAGGCAGGGTTGCAGGGACACATGAGCAGTAGAGGCGCTGGGCCCCCTCAGTAAATGGGCCCTAACACCCCGATCCTCTCGGGGTCCCTGCTCCTCTGGGCCAGGCCCTGTGGAGGCCAACGCCACCCTCTTGCAAGCCCAGGATCACCCCTCTCCCCAGGGGAGACCCACCGGCTTCCCATCGCCACACTCTGGCAGCTCAGAGGCTCTAGGGAAGACGAGCAACCCAGGGCCCGACACAGGTGAGCGGTCGGAACCAGCCAGGCACCCGTCTCCTGGTCCGGCAGCCGTGCCCGTTGCTGCAGCCCAGCGCCCTCTCGTTCATCCTCTCCCCCTCCCTCCCAGTGGCCCCCAGGTCTTTAGAGAACCCCCCTTTCCACCCTCCCGCAGAGCGCACTGCTCATTCCCCGCCCTCCGCGAGCTCCAGATGGCCGTCCAGGGGTCTCCCCGACATGAGTGTCAGCTAGGAACAACTGTCAGTTGCTCTGGGGGCCTGGGGCCGAGGCCCCTGGACTGGCAGGGCCCAGGCAGGGACGAGCGGTCCCCTCCACCACACTCCAAGTGGGACGGCCCTCAGCCCACCCAAACCATCCAGGGGCCCTTCCGGGTGCCGTGACTTTCCCCTGGTGACCATGTGGAGAGAGCACGTGGGGGACCTCCATTCGTCCCAGAAGGCCCGCAGGCCCAGGTTCCGTCCAGCCTGGGTTCTGGGTCAGCCTCGGGCCCCCTCCCTGCCTGACCTACCTGTAAGTAAGGAAGTGTTAGTTGCTCAGCCGTGCCCGACTCTGTGTGACCTCATGGACTGCAGCCCACCAGGCTCCTCTGTCCATGAGATTTTCCAAGCAGGGATACTGCAGTGGGTTGCCATTTCCTTCTCCAGGGGACCTTCGCAACCCAGGGATTGAACCTGGGTCTCCTGCATTGCAGGCAAATTCTTTACCGACGGAGCTACAAGGGAAGCCCGACCCACCTGTAAAAACACCCCTCAGTTCTTGATGGGTCAGGGTTGGGGGGGAGCTCGAGGGTGTGACACCTCCCGTGTATCTCATCTGTGAATCTCAGGCCCCCAAGAACACGGCCCTGGGATGTGCAGGCTCCGGGGACACGGCCCCTCCCAACCTCAGGGTTCCCAGCCTGCTGGGCTGGGGGCAGGGCTGGCTCACTGAAAGCTTTAGTGCGTGTTTATGGGGGGCTGGGGGGGTGGGGGGTGACTCTGAGCTACGTGCTGTGGCCAGCGCCAGGTCTGGAGGGGAACGGAAGGAGGGGGCATTCAGCGCCGGTCCAGGATCCAGGAGACCAGAGGCAGGGACGTTTGGGACCCGGGACTGGGGCCACTGGCCCAGTGGGAAAGCTGACACCTCCCAGGGGCTTGTGAGGGGAGGTTGGGGGGTCCTCCATGTGGGGAGTGGCCAGGGGTGGGGGTCTGGGGCTGGAGCCCTAGGAGGTTAATCAAAGGGCTGATGGGGTACAGGTGGCCATGCTGAGGGCGATGGGGGACGGGGAGATTCTGGTGGGCCCTGGCCTAACCCAGGTGAGCAGGAAGGGCCTGCCTGGCTGCGAGTGGAGGGACAACGGCCCCCGGGGCTCCTGCAGACCAGGCGAGGGCGGCGGTCCCCCTCACCCCACCCTGGGTCTCTGCTGGGCTGGGTGCCCCAGAAACTCCTGCAGTGAGTTGGATGGTGGCCCCACTTTTGGGGTGTGAGTCCTAAACCCAGAACCCATGAATGTGAGCTTCCTTGGAATGAGGAATTCACAGGTGTAGTTCAGGGCAGGGTCATGGCCAAGGTCATCCCAGACTATGTGGTGGAGTCTTGAGTCCAGCGATTGAGGAGGAAAGGGGAAGGCGAGGGAGGTGTGAGACCCACAGGGGAGGCAGAGACAGCAGGGAAGTTTACATAAGTCCCGGGGCACCTGGGGCCCTGGACGCCGGAAGTGGCAGGAAGGAGCCTCCGAGGATGCAGCCCTGCCCACTCCTTGATTTCAGACCCTGGGAGAGAATCCGTTTCTGTGTTTCAACTGCCCACATGAGGTCCTCTGTTGCAGCCGCCCCAGGACTCCAATACAGCCCCTCTTGGAGGAAACTTGTCAGTTCTCCCCCAAAAGCCTCAGGATCCAGTGAAGCCACCACTGTGTCCGGCCATCTCTACGGTCAGCGGGGGACAGGGACCCAGGCTGCTGTGGCCCCCAGCCTGCAGAAGGAGGAAGGCCCTCTGGGTCAGGCCCTGCTGGGTGGAGCCAGCAGGCCTCTGTCTCCTCCCACTGACCTTCACTGCCTGGGGGAGGGGGATTGTCAAACCTCCCGCCCCCGTCAGAAAGGACGGCCTGGAGGGGGTGGCCCTGTGGTCTCAGCACGTGGGCTCCCCCACACATCAGATAATCCGGGGTCTGACCCCTCCTGAGACCGGAAGGGCGCTGCCCGTGGGATCTGGGTTGAGGCTGCCCCTTGAAACCCTGGCAAGCAGGTATCCGTAAAGCTCACCCCCACCCAGAGGGACATGTTTGACCCAGAGTCGGCCTCCAAGCGGTCACTGCATCCCCCATCACTCTTGCTCTCATTTCTAGCTGTCACTTGCTGCTCACGAGGCACCTGCATGCCTTAGAACTTGTCATTTCATGGTGTGACCAGTGTTTCAGGGACAGACCCAGATTTAGGTCTTGGAACTTGGAGGACAAGACCTGGGTGGGGTGGGGGGCATTTCTCAGCCCCAGTGGGGGTTGTCAGGGGTCTCAGGACCTTTTCCCCGAACCTCACTGGGGGCTCAGATGATAAAGAATCTGCCTGCAATGCAGGAGACCCAGATTTGATCCCTGGGTTGGGAAGATCCCCCGGAGAAGGGAATGGGTACACACTGCAGTACTCGTGCCTGGAGAATCCCATGGACAGAGGAGCCTGGTGGGCCACAGTCCGTGAGTTGCCAAGAGTCAGACACGGCTGAGCGACTAACACTTCTGGTCCTCCACTGGACAAGGCACAGTGGTGGGACTTGACCTGGCTGGCCGCCGCTTTGTGTCTGGAGAACTGGTCGGGTCTGCAGACCACAGGCCTGGTGAGGGGGCTGTGGGTCCATGCCCCGGAGCTTGAGATTGGCCAGAGGCTGGGCCCAGTGATTGTGATCGATGGAAATCTTGAAAATTTGAGTTGTTGTTGTTGTTGTTTTCTGTAAAGAAATAGCATCCACCATCGCTTCTGCGTCGGGCCTTCTAGGTGGTTCCTCTTAATGGGACCGCTCAGCGCCCCATCCCTTTCCATGTCCACGAGCTCTCCATAGTGTGGGTGGGCCGCAGCTGGGTTAGCCGAGGACCAGCTGATGGACGTCTGGGCTGCCTCCACGTCTTGGCCGCCGCGGATGTGTGCGTGCACACACTGCTTGTGGACGTAGGTTTTCATTTCTTTCTCGTTTTTCTTTCGGTCTCACTGGGGGCCCTTGGCGTGCCCCCCACCATGTCTTGTGGCTCAGGGCGATGTCACACTGACACGTTGGCCCCAGGAAGCTGGTTGCCTTCGAGTGGGGTCTGCTTGGGGCCAGACGGTGGGGTCCGCTGGGGGGTCCGGTGAGCGAAGGGGCTGGAGGTGAGACTGGAGGGCTTGCAGCGGTGCGGGCCACACCCCCGAGATGCCGGGTCAGCTTCCTGGACCGCCCCTACCACGGCAGGACCTGGGGGGCCCTCAGCCCAGTTCCAGCCTGGTCCCGCCTGACTCGGGGACCTCCTTCTCCACGCAGCCGACAGAACCAGTTTCCCCAGAAACCACAGGGACGGACAGGTGGAGCTGTGACTGGGCAGCCCACAGCCTGACGTGGGGTCCTCAGGGGCTGCCCGCTCCGTTATCCCAAACGGGCCTGGAAGGCAGGGCTCCTGTTCCTGCCCAGGTGGTCAGCAGTGAATAAGGCCTTGAACCGGAGGCTGGGTGGGGGCCAGGAGCCATGCAGGAAGAGCCTGTGGGCTCCCCGCTGAAATGCAGACAGCCCCTGGGCTGTGGGAGGACCAGGGTCCCGGACAGCACACAGTAGGTGCTCACGGATCGGGCTGCGGAGGAGCGGCAGGAGCGGCCACCCCAGCCCAGGACCGGAGGCAAGAAGGGTGGCCCGTCCACCCAGAGGGTCTGTGGCTCTTGCAGGCGGGGTGCGAGGAGGCCGTGGGCTTCCCTGCCGTACAGACCACAGCCTGGTAAACATTCTCCAGAGTTCCTCTCCTGGATGTCAGGGCAGCTCCGCCACGGTGGGCTGACCCCCAGGGGGGCCCAGCACGCCTGCCCCAGGTGACCTGGGAGTCGGGGTTGGTGCCAACCGGCCACATGGTCCTGGGCGAGCCAGCTCACCCTCGGGGCCTCAGTTACTGCATCTGTAAAGTGGGGAGAAAGCAAGGAAGTGGAGTACTGGAGCTTGGGGTCTTTGTTGCTTCTAAGAGCTAGCATCCTCCCAGCCCCTGCAGGGGGCGGCAGGCAGACAGGAGGGGAGGAGGGGCATGGTGCCTGCTGCCCACCCGCCGGCTCCTCTGGTATGGGGAGGGGGCTATGCAGGGGTATGTGCGTCCCGCGGGGGCTGCCGCTGTGGGGGGATTAGGTCTGTCCAGCAAGAGGGAGTTTTCAGTTTACACAGGGATTTGCCCTGAGAAGTCAGGTCCTCTTCTTGCACTCAAGTTGTGGCAAAACCCCCCAAAATCTGCCTCCTGGAAACCTCAGTGAGCCCTGCACCCCAAGGCTAGGTAGACTGGGCTCCAGCCCTATGGGAAACCCCACGGTGAGGGGCCATGGTGCTGGGCAGGAGGGTGTCAGGGGTCCACACCTGGTGCAGAATGTTCTGGAGGAAGCAGGCGCCGGCCGATCCCAGGGGAGCAGGAAGCTCAGGGATATCGCCCTCCGGAACTTGGGTCCCCAGAGCAACGTCCGTCCTTGCTGGGAGCAGTCATGACATGGACTGCACCCTCCTGCTTAGTGAGTCCCCCGGGGCTCCCAGTGATAGGGGGACCGCCCACCTGAAGCCCTCAGAGGATGCCGGTGCCGCCCCCATAAGCACAGGGGTGGGACCAGGGCTCTTCAGGGACCCAGGAGGTGGTCATCCGAGTGAGGCTCTGTCTCCCCTCCAGCCTCGAGGCGCTGAGGACACGGCCCCCCAGCCAGCAGCTGCGTCCAGGCAGACAGGGGGCTCCAGCCTCAGATGAGGAGACTCGTTCCCTGAAGAGGAGAGATTCGGGGGGCACAGCTGGGAAAGGAGGCTTCACCCCAACCCGGACAAGGCCAGGGAGGGGTTTTATGAAGTCCAAAGCCAGTTGGGCATTAAAGAGGAGGCCATAGGATTGTATTTAAGTGGGTGCCCTTGGACATGTGGCTTCTACATTGTTGTTAAGTCACTCAGTTGTGTCCGACTCTTTGTGACCCCATGGACCGCAGCACGCCAGGCTTCCTTGTCCTTCACCATCTCCTGGAATTTGCTCAAACTCATGTCCATCGAGTCGGTGATGCCATCCAACCATCTCATCCTCTGTCATCCCCTTCTCCTGCCTTCAATCTTTCTCAGCATCAGGGTCTTTTCCAGTGAGTCGGTTCTTCGCATCGGGTGGCCAGAATATTGGAGCTTCAGCTTCACCATCAGTCTTTCCAATGAATAGTCAGGACTGATCTCCTTTAGGATGGACTGGTTGGATCTCCTTGCAGTCCAGGGGACTCTCAAGAGTCTTCTCCAGCACCACGGTTCAAAAGCATCAATTCTTTGGCACTCTCACATTCTTAAAGGCAAAAAGTGGCTTCTGTAGTGCTTTTTTTTTTTTTTTTTAATTTCAGCTTTTTAAAACTTGAAATACAGTTGATTTACAATGTTGTGTTAGTTTCAGAGGTACATCAAAGTGATTGTCATACATCTACATATATTCTTCTACAGCTTCTTTTGCATCATAGGTTACTCTAAGATACCGAGCATAGTTCTCTGTGCTCCAAGTAGGTCCTTGTTTATTTGCTTTATATTTAGTAGTTTCTATCTGTTAATCCCAAACTTCTCATTTCTCCCTCCCCACTTCCCCTTTGGTAACCGTAGGCTTGTTTTCTGTCTGAGTTACAGTTATGTGTTGTACATAGCTGGTTCTTAGCATAGTGAAGGTGAAAGTCGCTCAGTTGTGTCCGACTCTTTGTGACCCCAGGGACTAACTATACAGTCCAGTCCATGGAATTCTCCAGGCCAGAATACTGGAGTGGGTAGTCTTTCCCTTCTCTGGGGGATCTTCCCCAACCCAGGGATCGAACCCAGGTCTCCCGCGTTGCAGGCGGATTCTTTACCAGCTGAGCCACAAAGGAAGTACATAGTTGGTTCTTGGCATAAGCTCAGTTATCTTAACCTAGCCCTGTGGTCACGCTTCTCTGTCTCCGCCCTCCGGGCCGCAGTGTCGACACCAAATAGAAAGGGGGCAGCTGCGTGCCGGGCTGCACTTCCGACGGCGCGAGGGAGGCAGGGAAGGGGGTTCGTCAAGATCCGATGCCCAGTCTTCCCGCACGTTGTGCAGAGTCCTTCCGCCTGCAGCGTGGCTGTGGCTGGTTCTGCGAAAAAACTGGAGCATAATTACCGCATGGCGTCCACCCGCCCGGATCCCCAGGGCCGTCGTGCAGACCAGCTGAGGAGCTGAGGAGCCGGCTATGGCCCACGTGTGTGCGTCTGACTCACGCTCCTGTTCCATGGCCGCGGTGGCGTTCACGGTCACTCTGGTTCCGTCCAGCACTTCAGGTCAGCAGCCAGACTCAGGCATGAGGTCACTCGGGCACCCATGTCGACCTGCTGCTTCCGATGCTGGACTGAGCGGGACAGGCTGGGATCAGGCCTGCAGCGGGGACCACATCCAAGCAGGCCAAGTTCGCCCCCACCCTCTAGAACTGGGCGGGACGGCTCTACGGCAGAGGACGTGCACGTGGGCGGCGCTGGCTGTGCCAGTTGGCCTGGCGTCAGTCAGGAGGCCAGGTGGGCGGGTGCCAGGGCCCGGCCCTGCCCATGGCCACGGGACCCGGCTGCCAGCCGGGAACACCCAGGCAAGGCCCTGCCGACCCTTCAGCAGGCCAGGCCACTTCTGGCCCCTCTCCCTGGGGCTCAGCCGCTCCGAGGCGTCCTGTCTGGGAAACGTCTCCCTGGGGTAGGCTGGGCTCCCACCCCGTCCCTCGGGATCCTGCCTGCCCCCCTCCTTTCTATCCCTGCCCTCAGCCATCTCCGAGGTACAGGGGCGTGGGGGGCTTGAAGCTGTGCCGCCTTGAGGGGACCTCGGCCCGGTCTGAGCCCTCGGACTTCACACGGTGCTTTCCCCTCCTGGGACCTTGGTTTCTGCATCTTTAAAATCGGGTCATGAGATCCACTCCCCTTCATCCCTCAGGTGCCATGAGAATCGCATCACGTGGGGCAGCGCGTGTGAAAGGGCCCAGGGCCCTTGGAGGGCCTGTCCGCAGCATGGGGCCTGCAGGAGCCCC
This sequence comes from Cervus canadensis, assembly GCF_019320065.1. NCBI lineage: Eukaryota > Metazoa > Chordata > Mammalia > Artiodactyla > Cervidae > Cervus > Cervus canadensis. Next base: position 46,415,910 of record NC_057414.1, on the reverse strand, counting down.
GGGCCCAGAGTCCCGACCACTGGTCTGCCTCACTGGGTTGCCCGCGTTCCCGTGGGGGCTCCCCAGGCTGCCCAGTTTGAGCCCCAGACGCTGGCACCAGCTGGGGGACAGTAGGCGGACTGTGTTTCTGGACCTTCATGAGGCTCCTCTCGGCAGGGACCCCATGGTCACCAGCCTTGGGGCCCCAGCAAGTTTCTGGAATGCAGATGTGTGGTGTGGACACGGCGGCCGGGGTCCTTTCCCTGACGACTGCCGTCCTTCCCTGGGATCTGCTGACCCTCCGTTGGGTGTGCAGACAGAGAGCCGTGCAGGCGGGCTCCATCCTCGAGCTCATCTGTGATTTGGGTGCATTTCGCCCCTCGCCTTTCATAATCATTCGGTTCAAGCAGAAGTGGGTATACTGTGAATGCGGGCACGTTGGCGGTGTGGGGGCCCGGCTGTACGTGCCTGCTTCTCCCACCTCCACCGGTTCATGGGGAGCCCCCAGCGGCCCCAGCCAACTCTCCACTGCCCAGGAACACCTCCCCTGCCTCTGCCAGCACAGCTGGGCTGGCGTGACCCTGGGTCAGCGGTGGGAATGCTAACCAGGCAGCCGTGGGCATGAGGGAGCAGGCACCCTGGGTTGGCCTGTCAGCCTCTGCAGGGGACTTCATCACCTCCGTTCAGAGCAACACCCTGTCACAAATAGGGACCTAACGGAGGCCACGCAGACATTGCAGGCAAGGCAGGATGTCCCCAACTTCCATGCCGCCAAGCGGGATGTAGAGCAAGCCGGGGGTTCTGTGGGATTCCTTCTCAGAGCCTCAGCCCTTCCCACCTCCCCAGTCCACTGTGGCCCAGCGGATTCCAGCCCCGGAGAAGCAGGCCGCGTGTCCTGCCAGTGCAGCCGCTAACGCCCCAGTGACCTTTCTTCACAAGGATCGCATTGTTCTGGCTGGAAGGTGGGCGTCAGGGCGGGGAGGGAGGGGACAGCGTTTAGAGGCACAGAACTGCTCGGACGGCAGCTTCCAGCAGGTCGGGGCAGGCAGTGTGTGGGCCCCCAGGTGGACACTGTGGACTCTGGGCCCGCTCTCCCGGCCTCGCTGTTGGCCGCTCGGCCTTGGCTCAAGACAGAGAGCTTGTCACCTGCCAGGTGCCCGAGCTGGTGCTGGCGCTCAGAGACACGGGGCTGGGCCAGGCAGCTCAGAGCCTGACCTGTAGTCCGTCTCTGGGCCGGCACCGCGTGGGACCCAGCTGCCCCCGACGCTGGGGCGCTTTCCCGCCCCGGGGGGAACACGGAACTGAGGGGCCTGCTCAGACCACGGCGGGGGAGGGGGCCGAGCCAGGAGTCAGGGCTGCCTCCCCTCCCGGGCTCCCCTCACTGTCCCCCACCTGCACCCCGAGGGCTGGGGGTCCTGCCTGCTGGGTGGGGCCCCCTCCACCCGCCGCAGAGGTGGGGCGGAAGCCGGCCACACCTGTGCCCTCAGCTCTGCGGCTCGTGCCCTCCCAGGCTGTGGGTCCGAGCGGGGCAGCAGCAGTAGCTTCCCTGGGGGCTCTTGATCTGCAGACCCCTCCTCTGTGCTCTGCGGGGATGGGCCATCCCCGGTCACAGACACACGGGGCCCCCCCCCCCCCCACCGCCTCCTGCCTCCCGGCCTCCACGGTGAGCCCCGCCTTGGGGGTCCTGGGGTCCCTGGGCTGGGGCTCCCCTTGCAGAAATGCCCGAGGCTCCTCACCGGGGTATCAGGGCCCCACACACGGGCTGTGCTGGGCGCCATCCGTCCAGGCCCCACAGTGTCCGCTCAGGCCCCTGGACTCCGTGATCGTAAGCACCGGACGAAGCCACAGCCGGATGGTAGGATCGGCCTCCTTCATGGCCGCGGGGGAAGGATTTGGGCGCCGTCGACCGAGGGCCAGCTGTGGAGCGTCATCCCAGTGACCAGGGGCAACGGGAAGCTGTTACTATCACAGGGCTCAGCCCGGCCATCAGAGGCCAGAGAGGCCAACGAGAGGAAGGCGCACGGCGGCCTCTGACAGCCCAGGTGGGAGGAATCGAGGCTCCAAGTGCCCACGGCGGGCCCAGAGAGAGAGTGACCCCCAGAGAGAGTGCCCTGAGCACTTGGGCAGCTGGCGTCCAGGCCAGGACAGGGGGAGGGCTGCCCACTGCGGGCGCGGTCCTGGCTCCCGCTGGCTCAGCTGGGAAGTCTGTTTCCTCTCCCATCTGTTCTTCCTTCCCTTCATCCTCACGGACTGGCGCCCATAGGGGTCTCCCCTCCCAGCACTGCGAGCCTTCAGCTTTTCCCAGGACGAGGGGACCCGCAGCCCAGGGCTCGGTCAGCCCAGCATCAGGCCGGCGGTCCTCCAGGCTGGGAGGCTCCGAGGGCCTGCAGACCCACCAGGCGTGGCTGGATTCCTCCTGCGTCCTGTCGGTGCCTGGAGGGCAGGGCCTCATCCTTCAGCTGCACCAGGCGTGGCAGGAGGAACCTTACCAGGGTTGCCGTGGAAATGGGCCCCAGACCAACCCTGACCGCCTCTCTGAGGTCCCCCCCCCGAGACCCACGGAGGAGGAGGAGGCTCTAAGCCCAGGGGCCACTGGGCTGCCTTCCTTCACCCCAGCCCCCCCGCCCCCACCGAGGCCTCACGCCCCCTGCCAGTCCCTGGGCCTGGCTGTGCAGAGACGCCGCAGACAGGAGGGACAGCACTGTCCCCTCCCTGGAGCTCGCGTCCTGTGGGGGAGGAGAGCTAACACAGAGGAAGGAACGCGGAGCGACACTGCGGCGACCGGGACTGCGCCGTGGGGACGTGGCGTCGTGTGAGACGGGGGGGTGGCAGCCTTCTGGGAAGTGACATTTGATCGGAGGGTGGAATTCGAGAAGGACCCGGCCACCCGGACGGACGGAGATGTGGGTGAGGGTGTTTGGCACGGGGGGGCGGTGTCCGAGCAGAGGCCCCGGCGGGCACGGACGTGTGTGAGGAGCATAAAGGGGACCACTGTGGCTGGGGCAGCGTGGGTGACGGAGCCAGCAGGGAATGAGGTGGGAGGGGCGGGCCGGGGACCTGACGGCCTGGAAAACAGGGACCAGGAGACAGAGGCCGGACTGTGTTCCGAAGGCAGGGATGAGCCCTGGGGAGAGCGGGCCTGGATGTACCTCTGGAATGAACAGAGCAGCGTCTCTGCCTCCATGGCCTTAAAGGAGACCATGGACGGCAGCCAGGGGTGGGCTCTGCGCAGCCCCTGAGGCCCTGCTGGAGAGGAGCCACCCCCACTGTCTGAGCAGGTCAGAGGGGGTCCGCGGGGGCCCGCGCCTTGTCTGAGGAGTCAGGACACAGAACGGGTATCCACAGGTGCATCCCGGCACTGCCCTTGGATTGGGGGTGTCTGCTCTGGGCCAGCAGTTCAGCCACGATGTCACCTCTGATGTGTCTGATTGTTGGACAAGTAGGGAGGAAAGGAAGAAAGGAAATGAGGCTGCTCACTGGCTATCTAGAGAGATTCAAGGAGGTGGGGGGGGGGAGAGATTGGATGGATGGATGGATGGATGGGTAGATGGGTGGGTGGGTGGATGGATGGATGGGTGGATGGATGGATGGATGGGCAGATAGATGGATGAGTGAATTAATGAATGGATGGATGGACGGGTGATTGGATAAATGGATGGTTAGGAAGTTGGTTAAATGGATGGACAGGTAGGCAGGTGGGAAGGTGGCTGGATGGATGTGTGGAATAATGGGTGGATGTAAGGGAGAGAGTGAAGGTGGGAGGGAAGATGGAGTGGCCAAGCAGATGCAGGCTCCCAGACCAATGAAGCCACTGGTCCTCGGTTGTTATCTGTGCCGGGGGAAGACACGCAGTAGGACCTGAGGAGAAAGGCAGCCAGGGGCCCCTGTGCCCCCCCACCCTGGTGGAGCCGGGGCCCGTGACCAGATCTGGGAGCTGAGGGCAGGAGCCCCTCTGCCCGCCCCAAGTTTGCAAGACTCAGCCCCTGAGAGACGTGAGGCTCCTGGTGAGGGCAGCCTACCCGTGTCATCCCTCATCGTACACCCTGGGGCCCCCGGGCAGAAGTGCGTCTGACTCACTTTGGCTGCCAGCCCAGTGCTTGCGAGAGCTCAGCTGCAGGAGTGGGAAGGCAGGGCCGCCTCTCCGGTGCTGGCTCCCTGGCCTGAGACGCACCTGGGCAAGCAGTGAGTGTCCACCGGGACTCCGACCAGCAGGGGCTGGACCCCAGACGCCCACCCCACCCCCTTCCCTGGCAGTGGGTTTGCTAGAAACCTAGCTGAACCGATGGGGGTGGGGGCTTGGAACTCAGGAGCCAGGTTTGAGATTATTCTCAAAAAAAATAAATAAATAAAATACCCAACCTCTCTGAAACCAGTTTCCCCATCTGTAAAACAGTGCAGGTAACCAGCTTGGCCAGGTGACACCGCAGTGGTGAGGAAGCGGGGAGGGGGACAGGGCGGGCACTAGGCCCAGCTGCACCTCGGGGGCCCCCAGGATCCCTGGGCGGAAAGCACAAAGAAGGTCCTGAGGCTGCGGATGGAGCCCTGGGCTACCCTGCCCCTCCTGAAGCCCCACCCAGGCACCCACTGTCCCAGCAGGAAAGGCTGCTATCTGCTGCTCCTACCCCAGGAAGGCCCAGGGCTGTGGGAGAAAGTGGGGCCTTTGTCCTGGGCTTGGCAGGAAGCCTCAGTCCACCCGGGGAGGCGGCAGGGGGCACCCCCAGGCTTGGAAGAGAGGTTGGTCAGCCAGCTTCTGTGTACGTCCTCAGGGAGAGGACAGAGCGCAGCATCGGGGCCGAGTCCCCGCTCTGCCAGCATCTGCCCGGCTGCGACCACAGGGCTCTGGGGACCATGATTTTCTCTTCTGTAAAACGGGCTGCCGTCCACTGTGAAAGGCTGGCCCCGGCCCTGTTCAGGGTGGGGCTGCGAGGGGCGTGGGCGAGAGGCAGGCAGGCCCGGGAGGGCGGGGCCGCCGGACCCGGGAGGGCGTGGCGGGCAGCCCAGGGCTCTCCCCGGCTGCCCCTCCTTCCCAGGCTGGGAGGCGGTTCGGGCCATGCTGCGAAGCAGGGAGATGACTCGGGCCGACCTCGACCTAAGCTCACCTGCAGTTTCTCTCCAGGCGCTTTGGGTGCAGGTGTCGGAAACCCAGCCAAGGTGCCGAAGCAGGGGAGGGCGGGGAGTGGTCTCACGGCGTCCTTAGGTGGGCTGGGCAGGCCGGGGTCGAGGCCAGCCCCAGCCCGCGCCCGTGGCCCCTGACGCTCTGGGCCGCCTGTCTCGCCAGCCTGCGGCCCCCTCTCGGGCAGCGCTCCGCCCTCCCCGTGTGCATCAACGCCGACCCCCAACGCGTAGCTCCATCCTCGGGGAGGGGACAGCGGGTGGCCCACGTCTACTCCGCTTCTCCTTGTCCAGGGTCCGACAGGGCCGCTTTAGCGCCAGCCCTTGGGTGGAGGGCAGAAGGTCCTGCCAAACCTGTGATGGCCAAACTGGCTGGTCGGGGCCTGGCTTCCGATTCGGACCCTGGAAAGCCTGCACTCAGTCATGCAGCCTTCCTGGGTGACCGCCTTGCAGGCCCCTCGGGCCCTCCGTGTCCCGTTTTGGACCTGACTGTATGATGGGACCCCTGACTCTGGCGTGTCTCTGGTCCCCTTGCCGGGCAGGTGGAGGATGCCTGTAGCCTCCAGGCCCCAGGCTGCCCCGGCCTCAGCGTGAGGTGTGACCAGTGCCCCCCTCCTTCCTTCTAGAAGCCGCCCTGTGCCCACGCCATGAAGGAGGAGGCCTTTCTGCGACGGCGCTTCTCGCTGTGTCCGCCCTCGTCCACCCCCCAGAAGCTCAGCCGGAACCTGCTCGTGGGTGGAGAACATGAGCTCGATGTGGGTACAGGTCAGTGCCCACAGGGGGACCCGCTCACCTGGCGGCTGCGGGAGGGGTGGGGATCAGTGTCCACGGGGGGACCCGCTCACCTGGGGGCCGCAGGAGGGGTGGGGGTCAGTGTCCACGGGGGGACCCCGTCACCTGGGGGCTGCGGGAGGGGCGGGGGTCCTCCCGGACTGTGTGACCTCAGACATGTCCCTCACCCTCTCTGTTCTGTCCTGGTCAGCGAGGGGGGAGTCCACCACGTGGGGTTAATGAACAGAAGGCTCGTAGGGCCGGAGAGCCCCATGACCTGGGGGTCCAGGTTTCACCCCCTTGGCCACGGAGGTCGAGCGGGGGGCTCCCCAGTCCAAGCCTGGAGGCAGATCCTTGTCCCTGTAGAGGCAGTGGAGTGCAGTGGTCCAGGCAGCCTGGACCTCTTGCGGCCTGCCCACGCTGCTCCCATCACCTGCTTTGGAGCCGAGAAGGGGACCCAGCCCCTCCGGCCCCTGGAGGAAGCCAGGAGAGTGTCAGGCCGACACGCTGTCAGGACCTGAGGGGCTTCCAGGACCACCCACCCAAAGTGTCATCAAATACATGGGGAAATAGGCCACTTTGTCCAAGTTCACAGCCCGTGAGGGGCGCCCAGGGAAGTAAACCCCAAACTCACTCCCTGCTGCTACACTCTGGCCCCGAGGGCGCAGGGGAGGCGGGAGGCTCGGATCTCCAGGGCACAGGCCCGGGTGGCAGGTGTAGCGGGCAGGGCGAGGAGGCGGGCGTGCACGGGCAGGGAGAGGAGCCGGTGCCAGCCTCTGACTGCCGGGCGGCCCTCACCCCACTCCCGCGGGGCCCCTGCGTCCGCCCAGCCCAGGTGGTGGCACCGCTGGGAGGCTGCCCCCTGACAGCCCCAGGCCGGGCCGCCCCACGACAGCTCGTGAATCCAGTGCGCCTGGATGGCAGGGCCCCTGGGGCGTGGAGGGGGCCCCTGTCAGCAGCCAGCCCCAGGCTGTGGTCAGGGGAGGGGATGCAGGGCCGAGCGCAGGGGCGCGTGCTCCTTGGTGACCTCGCTGCCCCAGCGCGCCCGGCTGCAGGACGGGGTCACCGTCCCCGGTCTCCACGCTGGCTTTTCTGCAGAGCGCGGCTCTCAGGCCAGGGCTCCGGGGAAGGGGGTCTGCAGACACCGCCCTCTGTGGGCCCTCCCCTCGCCTCCTGGTCAGTGTGGTTCTCCCCGGTCATCGCCACATCCGCTCCCGCGCAGGGACCGGGCAATCAGCCACCAGCTGCAGGAAGCGGGTGGGAGTGGCCTCAGAGACCGTTGCCCGCTTCTTCCTGCCCGTGAACCTGGGCTTTAGAAACAAGCCAAGGCTGGGGCAGCCACCTACCCCAGGATCGAGTCCGGGCACCTCAGGCCCCTCTCCCACCCCTCAGTCAACCCAGAGAGGACACCTGCTGGGAAGGGGTGCGGGGACAGAGTCCACCCACACCCCTCCGAGAGTCCGGCACTGGGGGCAGTGGGGTTCCAGCTGGAGGACTGTGGTTTTGGGAGGGGGTCAGGTGTAGTCTGGGTGCCCTGGACCTGCAAACTGGGGGCCTGCCATGCAGAACCCTGAAGGCCAGGCCACCCTGGTGCCTGGACTCCCACCCAGCAGTGATGCCTCCATGCAGTGACCCCCCTCCCTGAAGTGACTCCCGTCCCAGCGGTGACCCCCCTCCCAGCAGTGACATCTGCTCCCAGAGGTGACAGCCCTCCCTGAAGTGACTCCCCTCCCAGCAGTGACCCCCCTCCCAGCAGTGACATCTGCTCCCAGAGGTGACAGCCCTCCCTGAAGTGACTCCCCTCCCAGCGGTGACCCCCTCCGTACGGTGACCCCCCGCCCCGTGTGGCTGGCTGGTGTTGATCAGATCTCTGGTTCCTCACCCGCCGCCCGGGTTGGCTTCCTGCCCCGCCCAGGCCGCTGGCGCCCGAGCCTGGCCTGCTGTGCGCGGGGCAGCCCTGCCCCGGGCCTCACGCCGGCCACTGTCTTGCAGGGAAGGACATGGAGCCCCACGGCTCGTCACCGCCCCGGGATGAAGGGCCGCCGACCCCAGGCTCTGCCACGAAGGTGCCGCCGGTAAGAGCCCGGCTGTGGGGGGCCCGGGACAGGGGGCCACCCGGGGCTGCAGGGGGTGCCGAGGGGGGGACAGCAGGCGCCCGGCCCGGCCGCCACCCCCGCTCTCCACTCCAAACCACGGAGGCTCCTGGAGCCGGAGTCCCGGAGTGCGAGCTGCCTTCTCCAAGTTGCCTTCCTGGAGTGACACAGGCCGGGAGACGGGGCCCAGGGAGGCCTCGGGGACAGAGAGTCACGGCGCCAGGGGGCCCCGGGCCTGCTGCTGTAAAGGAGCCCGCCCAGGGCTCAACACTTCCTCCCTCTGGCTTTGCACCATGCCTTCCCCCGGCACCCTCTCGGGGCCTTGCCATGATCTGGAAAAGCACACCCATGTGCACACACACACACAGATACACACAGATGCACATACACACAGATACATACACTACACACAAATAAACATGTACACACAGGCACGCACACAGATAGGCCTCCACACACAGATACACACACATACAGATATGTATACTATGCACAGATAAATACATACAGAGATACATACATGCACACACAGATACACACAGAGATACACACAGATGCACATGCATACACATATACTACACACAAATAAACATATACACACAGACACACACACAGATAGGCCTCCACACACAGGTACACACACATACAGATACATATACCATGCACAGATAAATGTGTACACACAAATATACACACAGATATGCATACATACACAGATATACACAGATGCACATATATACAGGTACATATGCTACACGTAGATAAATATATACACAGAGACACACACAGGTATTCATCCACACACAGATACACACATACAGATACATATACTATGCACAGATAAACATATACACACAGATACACACAGATGCACATACATAGAAAAACATATACTGCACACAAACATACACAGATATGCGTCCACACACAGATACACATGCAGATACATATACTACACACAAATAAACAGATACACACACATACACACATATATGCATCACACACAGATACACATACAGATACGTGTACTATGCACAGATAAACATATACACATATGCGCACAGAGACATACCTACACACACAGATACACACACATACAGATACATATACTATGCACAGATAAATATATACACACATGCACATACATACAGATACATATACTACACATAGATAAATATATACACAGAAACACACACAGATATGCATCCACACACACAGATACACACACATACAGATATGTATATTATGCACAGATAAATATATACACAGAGATACATACATGCACACACAGATACACACAGAGATACACACAGATGCACATACATACAGATACATATACTATGCGCAGATAAACATGTACACACAAATATACACACAGATATGCATACATACACAGATATACACAGATGCACATATATACAGATATATATACTACATGTAGATAAATATATACACAGAGACGCGCACAGATATTCATCCACACACACAGATACACATATACACATATACTATGCACAGATAAACATATACACACAGATACACACAGATGCACATACATACAAAAACATGCACTGCACACAAATAAACATACACACAGATATGCATCACACACAGATACACATACAGATACGTGTACTATGCACAGATAAACATATACACATATGCGCACAGAGACATACCTGCACACACAGATACACACATACAGATACATATACTATGCACAGATAAACACATACACACAGACACATGCACACACACCCCACGTGCTCCCCAGCCCAGCGCCTCTCAGCTGGGGCCCAGCTGTACCCCTCCAGGCAGAAGCTTTGATGCAGGGAGGGTGTGGGGCCCGGGCACAGGTGTGGGGCTTTAGAGATGCGCTTCCTGCCCCCAGAGGGTCTCAGGTCAAGGGAGCGTGGCCCCTGGATTGGAGGCCCCAGTTCTGGCTGTGGGGCTGGGGGCACTCGGGCCAGTTCTTCCCACTCTGGCCACCCGTGGGACCCAGTGACTGCAGCCTGGCTCCTCTGGGACCCCACGCCCTGCTCTGTCAGACAAGGGGTTAGTGGTGGTCTCAGGGTCTCCCGGTGTCCACCTCCAATGAGGAAGAAGCCAGGCCTTTCGTGGGTGCCCCCCACAGCCAGTGTCCCCCACCTCAGCCTCCAGGGCTGCCAGCTGCCAGGAGCACAGTGGGAATGCCTGCATTCGTGTGGAGTTTAATTTAAAAACCTGTCTTGATTACAGTGAAATGCATGTAATGAAACATACCGTCCTAACCGTGTCTAAGCGCACGGTTCCGTGGCGTTAAGTATAGCCGCAGGGTGCTATACCGTTACCACTGTCCATCCTGAGAACCTTAGCGTCTTAGCGGGCAGACGCCCTGGCCCCACCCAACACTCGCTCCCCACCACCCCCATCTCTGTCACTGTGAACGTGTCGACTTTAGGGACCTCATGTGGGTGGAATCCCAGCGGATTTGTGATTGCCTTCTTTGAGTCTGGCTTATTTCACTGAGCATCGTGTCCTCAAGGCTCGTCCAGGTTGTAGCTGTGTCAGAATCCTCTTCCTTTTAACGGCCGAGTAATGTTCCATCGTGTGGTTGGACTATGCTTCGTTTCTCCAATCATCTGTCAATGGGCGCAGTCATTATTTTAGATACAGGTTTATTTCATAAAAACAGTGAAAACATGGTTATTCCTTCTACAACCCAATCAAACACGAAACCCAGGGAAAGCCCTTTAAATGCTGTCAGGAGCACTCGTTTCAGATTTCAGATCTCACTCCCTCAGTCGAGACGTCCGGGCATCCTGTCCGGGCAAGACGTGTAGGCGCCGGGGGCGCAGTCGTGGATAAAACGAAGTCCCCCTCTCCCGCAGCTTACGTTCCAGAGGGGAGACAGGCTCCAGAGGAAGCAAGCGAGTCTGGACAGTGCGAGGCCGTGGCAGGAAGCGAAGGACAGCTCTGGGTGCCCCCAGGCCCTTAAGAGAGACTTGGGGCTGTTACAGAGGGCGCAGTTCCGGGAAGACTCAAACCCTAACACACCTGTGATAAACAGACCGTTTGTTGCTCAGTCGGTCAGTCCATATTTAAGATGGACACATTTAATATGCTAATATTAGATATTTTGTTCTATATAAGATTAATACAATGTATACTATTTAATAATATTAAATGTTTAATATATAGCTCTTTAAGTATATACACACACGTGCGTGGGTGTGTGCACGGTTATTCAGTTGTGCCCAACTCTGCGCCCCCGTGGGCTGTAGCCCACCAGGCTCGTCTGTCCGTGGGATTTCCCAGGCAAGAATACTGGAGTGGGTTGCCATTTCCTCCTCCGGGGGTGGGGGCGTCTTCCCAACTCAGAGATCAAACCTACGTCTCCTGCATCAGCAGGCAGATTCTTCACCACTGTTCCACCTGGGAAGCCTATATATACACACAGACACATGTAATATATATTATATGAAAAATAATTGTGATACATAGTGTAATATAATAAAGAACGTTGTTCTTTATTTTCCAAGTCTCCTGTAAATGTGTTCCCCTACTTTCACAGTTTAGTGTTAGTCGCTCAGTCGTGTCCAACTCTTTGCGACCCCGTGGACTGTAGCCCACCAGGCTCCTCTGTCCATGAGATTTCCCAGGCAAGAATACTGCAGTGAGTGGCCATTCCCTTCTCCAGGGGATCTTCCCCACCCAGGGATCGAACCCGCCTCTCCTGCATTGCAGGCAGACTCTTTACTGTCTGAGCCACAAGGGAAGCCCTAGATACTTCATAATTTAAAAAAAAAAAAAGTAAAAGTAAAAGTAAATATATATATTATGCGGTTTTTCCAGGATATAAAATTCAAATAACATGAAGTTAACCATTTTAAGTGAATCACTCGGTGGCATCTCTTGCGTCCACAGTGTGGTGCAGACACCACCTCCGTCGCGCTCGGGAACGGCTCCGTCACCCCAGCGTGGCCCTCCGAGCGGCCACTCGCGTCCCCTGCAGCCGCCACTCCGCCTCCCGTGTGTACGGATTTGCCTGTGCTGGACACGGCGTGTCAGCGGAGCTGGGCCACGTGTGGGGCTCTGTGACGGGCTGCTTCCACCAAGCCCCGTCCAGGCTGCGGCGGGTGTCACGGCTGAAATAGTCCACGGGCTGGATGGAGCCGGGCGGCTTGTCCACGCGTCAGCAGAGCTCCTGCGAACACGCGCGTGCAGGTGTCTGAGTCCCTGTTTCACTTCTTTGAGCATGTACCTCAGAGTGGAATTGCTGGGCCAGATGGCAATTCTGTGGCAAGATGGCTTTCTAGAAGATTCTGTATTTGGCCTCTTGGAGAAAGTGCTGAGTGGTCTTCCTCAGTGCCCGCCCCGCGCTACAATCCCGCCGGCGGGGAGGCGGGCGCCCACGTCTCACACCCGCACCAACGCGGGCGGCTTCGGTTCTGTTTGGCGTCGTCCCCAAGGCCACGCCTGTGGGTGTGAAGCGATGTCTCACCGTGGTTGGATGAGCACTTCACTGAGGACCCAGTGGGACGAACATTTTCTCACTTTCTTGTCAACCTTCTCTCCACGTCCTCCGTCCATCTTTGCATCCAGCTGTTGTCTTTTGTCAGCTTCCCAGGTGGCGCTAGGGGTCAAGAACCCGCCTGCCAGTGAGGGAGACACCAGAGCCTTGGGTTCGATCCCTGGGTGGGGAAGATCCCCTGGAGGAGGAAATGGCAACCCGCTCCAGGATTCCTTCCTGGAGAATCCCATGGACTGAGGAGCCTGGCGGGCTACAGTCCATGGGGTCGCAGAGAGTCGGACACGAGAGAGCGCACACGCACTTTGTTGGGTTGTTAGGAGGTCTTCCTTTTCTGGACACGAGCATTGTTAGACACGATTGCAGATGCTTCGTCCGGTCCTGTAGGTCGCTCCAGGGCACTTTTTTAAAGGAGTTTTCCGTGGCTGCACGTTTGTGGGCAGACCCCCACGTTCATGGTTCTGAGCAGTGTCTTCTGCCCCTGAGGGTGCCGGTCATCGCCCTGCTGTGCCTACACGTGCTGCGGCCTCAGGAGCCAGCAGGCAGGCCTGGCGGGGTCCCCGGCCTGGCCCTTAGGATGGAGCAGTGGTGGGCACTGCCCCAGGCCGGGGCTGCTGTGACCCGGCCCAGCGGCCTCGCAGGGCCCAGGAGCAGAGGGTGCGGGGCACGGACACCCCACCCCGCCCGCTCCTCCCAGCCCCGCGGCCCCCACTCTGTCCCCTTCTCTTCCTCCGTCTCCCCAAACAAGCTCCTTCCAGCTGCATCTGATGGAAAGCGGGTGGCAGGAACCTGGCAGAGGGCGTGTTCGTTCATGCCTGTGTTCACCCGACGTGCTCCCTAGGCTTCCAGCTCCTGGTTCCGGGGGCGCTGGACGGAAGCCGTCCACAGTGGAGCTCCTGGCACGATACCCAAATGTGCATGCAGCCAGGACAGCAGGAGATGCTGGGCCAGCCAGGGGTGGGTGGGGTGTCTGGGGTCTGATGCCAGCAGGGTGCTCGGGGCCGTCTTCCTCCAGCGGAGGCAGCTCAGCGAGGCCTGAGGAAGGAGCAGGGAAGAGCGCTGGGCGGGGGAGCAGCATGTGCTCAGGAATCCGGGGTTCCAGGCACGAGAAGCCCAGCACCCCAGGAGCCGGAGCGTCAGCCCGGCCCCCAGCGCCTGCCGCCATCGCTCCTGCCTCAGCCCAGAGCTTTTTTCTGGGGCAGCGTCCCCCAGGCGCCCTGACCACGCCCCTGGCTTCCCGGGCTCTCGAACGTCCTGACTGGTCTCCGAGAGAGCGCGCAGAGTGACGCTGCCCGGGCCCAGCCCCCTTCGGAGCTGCGCGACCGCGGGCAGGTTCTGAGCCTCTCTGTGCCGCGGGGCGTGGCTGGGAGCGTGGGCAGAGCTGCCGTGATTCCCACGCACACCCGCCGTCCCCGGCGCGGCTCTGACCCCTCCTTGCCGCCGTCCCAACCCCGCAGCGGAGGCCTCGCCCGGCACGTGGTGACGCGGGCACAGCGGGCCGACTGGACCGCTCCGGTCAGAGCCCTGCCACCCGCTCCGCAGCCTCGGTGGGCACCAGATGCCCAGCAACGGTGGGAGTGGAGGAGGGCATGGCAGCCCGCTCCGGGATTCCTGCCTGGAGCATCCCACAGACAGGAGCCCGGCGGGCTGCGGCCACGGGGTCGCACAGAGTCGGACATGGCTGAAGCGACTTAGCACACCAGGCCTGCCCCCTGGGTGGCGGCAAGACCTAGGTGAGCGAGGGCAGCCGCGACCTCAGAGGACGGGGCGGCCAAGGGGTCCACGCCCCTCACTTTGTGCGGGGAGGGAGCCGGGGCCGGCCGGCCTCCGGGCCCCCCTCCCTGGTTTGGCGGCTCGGGCTCGGGGCAGGCAGCCCAGCGGACAGCGCAGGGCAGGCCCGCCTCCGCAGGGGGCAGCGAGGGAGCGGCTCTGGCTCCGCAGCCACAGGACTGTGTCCCCGGGGCCTGACGTGGCCCCTCGACCGCACGCAGCCGCGGGCGGCGTGGAAGGGACTGGCACGGCTGGCGCCAGAAGAGCCTCCCTGGTGGATGCAGAAATCTGGATTGTGTGATTTTTGCATCCCACCTTGATTCCCCGCCCCCCAATCCCTTAAAAATGTGAAACCCGGGATGTCCCTGGTGGTTCAGTGATTAGGACTCCATGCTTTCACTGCAGGCAGCCCGGGTTCAATCCCTGATTAGGAACTAAGATACCGCAAATGCTGCCCCCAAAAAACTGGTAAAACCCATCCTGGGCTTGCAGGCCCTACAGAAGCAGGCAGGAATCTGCAGCCTTTAGTCCTGACGTTTTCTCCCCACGCCCCAACCCTGGCCTCAGTTTCCCCGTCTGTAAAAGGACTGAGGGCCCGTCACGCCCACATCTGTGGACGCAGCTCCGCCCTCCCCCCGCCCCACAGCCTTGGACAGCTGGAGGGGGCCTGGGTGTTGCCCCCCGACTGGCAGCTGCTGTCAGGGCGCCAGGGACAGAGGTCCCCCCTGCACACACACGAGCCCAGGGAAGGGGCCACCTCGAACACCCACCACGGTGCCCCCCAGCTCTTGTTCACAGGTTCGCCTCACTGCCTGTTCCCTCCGTCCCCCCGCGTGGGGCTGGGGCTGGGGGCGCAGCGGACTCCCACCTCCTGCTCCCTGCACCCCCAGCGCCACCCCCTCCTGGACTGCACGCACCCCAACCTGAGTCTCTCCTGCAGGCGGAATACAGGCTGTGCAACGGGTCCGACAGGGAGTGTGTGTCCCCGACAGCCAAGGTCAGCAAGAAGGAAGCTCTCAAGGTGGGCCTGGGCCCAGGGAGGGGCCGCGGGCCTCATTTGCTGGACAAAGGGGCGCCCGGGCCAGTGCGGCCAGCCCCTGCCTCCAGCCTGCCGAGGGGAGGGGGGCGGACGGCACCCCAGCCCCCCCACGCCCCCGCTTCCTGCCCTCTCCCAGGACCCGTCCTCGTCCCCCAGCTCGATGCCCGTGGGTGGGAGCCCCGGGGAAGGGCCAGTCCAGGGCCTTCTCCGCTGACCCCCCATTGTGCCCTGGGCCCAGGCGCAGAAGGAGACCTACCGCCAGGAGAAGAAGCGTGCCACGAGGCAGCTGCTCAGCGCCCTGACGGACCCCAGTGTGGTCATCATGGCCGACAGCCTCAAGGTGAGTGCAGGCCTCGCCTCGGCCCTGGCTGCTTCGGGGGGCCGCCCCAGGGACGGCACAGGCTCACCAGCCCCTCAGGAGACGGCTGGGCGTGGGGGCCGCGGCAGGCTGTAGCCACGTCCTGGGGCGGCCCTGACCAAGGACCGCGAGCTGGTGACTTACAGCAACCAAAACGGACCCCCAGGTCCAGAGGCGGAAGCCCCAAATCCAGGTCCTGGCAGGACAGCCTCCTTCCCAAGGCTCTGAAGGAGGGCTCTTCCTGCATCTCCCTGCCGCTGGGGGCCCCGGGTGTCCCCGGACTTGTGGCCGCCTCCCTCCAGCCTCTGCCTCTGCGGTCACCTGGCCTCCTCCTGGGTCTGTGTCCTATTCTCCTCTTACAAGGACACGGTCGTTGGACCAGGGTTCCTGCTCCAGGACGGCCTCATCTTCACTCGGTCATGTCTACAGAAACCCTATTTCTGTTTAAGGTGGAGGGACCCCTGACCTGCGGGGCACCCAGAGTCCGGTGGAGTCCCCTGCTGGGGACACAGGAAGGAGGCGAAACTCTGGTTTCTGGGGACAGGAGTGGGCTGTGGTCAGAGGCCTGTGTTCAGACCTCTCTGAGGCCACGAGCGACTCCCTCAGCCCCAAGCCTCGGTTTCCCCCTCCATAGAGTGGGGATAAAGCTGTGGAATCCTTGGGGCTCCTGCGAGGGGCAGAGGAGAAAGCAGACTCGGAGCCTGGGCGTCTGCAGAGCTCTGGGCCTTTGTGGGCTCTTTTTTCTTTTTGCTCCACAAAATTAGGAATAAAAAATTAGGTGCAAAAGTGAATATTAATTTAGAATGAAAAAAGAAATGATCACAAGTTTCAAAATCACAAAGCTGATAATTATAGCAGTCACTGCTTATTGCCAGTTCCTCCCAGGCCCAGGGCAGGGCCTTGAACTTGAGCTTGAACTTGAACTTGAGCTCTGGGAACTTCACCAGTAAATCTGGCTGCAGCATCTTTCTTTGGATTCGCCGTCTTTTAGAGTTCCTGTTAAAGTCTAAAAGAGAACCCGGCCCAGAGCCTGGAGCCAGGGGCCCCGTCCGTCTGCAGTTCAGATGCCCTCGGGGTCCCAGCAGTTCAGATGCCCCCGGGGTCCCCAGCCAGCATTGACGGCAGCACCCTTCCCCCCAGATCCGAGGGACCCTGAAGAGCTGGACCAAACTGTGGTGCGTGCTGAAGCCGGGAGTGCTGCTCATCTACAAGACCCCCAAGGTGGGCCAGTGGGTGGGCACGGTCCTGCTGCACTGCTGTGAGCTCATCGAGAGACCCTCCAAGAAGGACGGCTTCTGCTTCAAGCTCTTCCACCCGCTGGACCAGTCCGTCTGGGCTGTGAAGGTACCGCAGTGCAGGCCCCGGGGCTCGGGGGGGCCAGGCGAGGAGACATCCCCACGGGCCAGGTGGGAGGGGGCGGGAGGAGAGCAGGGCTGGGCAGTCAGGAGCCTCGTGCTGGGCCCCAGGAGCAGGGGGTCCAGAACTGGGCTGACGGTTCCAAGGGTCAGTCACTCGGTGGCCGGGGGATCAGAGGTTGTCAGTGGCCTTCCATGTGGAACACGTGTTGGGGTGAGGGGTGCTCGGGACCTGGGGACCCGATGGGTTCAGATCACACGTCGAGCCCTGTCCAGAGGCTGGGGAACGGGGCCGTGTGAGGGCAGCTGCTCCAGGCCCAGACCTCCCCCTTCAGAACCCGGGGGCAGCCCAGCCCAGGACCAGAGCGGTCAGGTTGCCAGATGAAATCCAGGATGCCTGGGTACATTCAGATTTCAGAGGGAGATCAAAAAGGTTTTTTTTAGTATGTTGTTGTTCAGTTGCTAAATCGTGTCTGACTTTGCGACCCCATGGACTGCAGCCCACCAGGCTCCCCTGTCCTTCACTATCTCCCAGACTTCATGCGAACTCACGTCCACTGAGTCAGTGGTGCTGTCTAACCATTTCATCTGCCGCCCTCTTCTTTTGTCTTCAGTCTCTCCCTGCATCAGGGTCTTTCCCAGTGAGTCGGCTCTTTTTTTAGTATAAGTATGTCCCAAATATTGTATGGGATATATTTAAACTGTGTATATGTAGTTTTTCTGAGATTCAAATTTAACCAAGCGTCCTGGATTTGCACATGCTGATTCTGGCCACCTAAATGGAGGCTCAGAGAGAAAAAACGAGGGTGGGGCCGCCAGCTGAGAAGGAGGTCCGGGAGCGCCCACTCACCTCTCTTGCTCCCTGCTGTGTCTACATGGCCGGGTGCCTGACCCCACCTGGGGGTCCCAAGGCCCCGGAAGCGTCTGTGCGTGTGTGCGTGTGGGTCCCCATGACCTCCTGACCTGTGTTTCGCCCCATCCCTTGGGTGACGCCGCCTCTCTGTCTCTCCAGGGCCCCAAGGGCGAGAGCGTTGGTTCCATCACCCAGCCCCTGCCCAGCAGCTACCTGATCTTCAGGGCCGCCTCTGAGTCTGACGGTGAGTCCCACCAGGCCTGCCGGTCTCCACGGTGACCCCACGTGAAGCACCCCTGCCCCTTGGTGGAGGGATCGGCCAGGTGCAGGGGACCCTGGCTCGGACCCTCCCGACGCCATCCAAGGGGGCAGCCTGGCATCAGGGGACAAGCCCCCCACTCACCTGCCCCGTCTCTGAGCCTCAGTCTCCCCCATGGGCAAGGGTGAGCAGTAACACGCTGTCCTTAGCTGCTATGAGAATCCGATGACCGTATGTAACAGATACCAGCTGCTGAGTGCCAGGCACCCCTCAATCACCAGGTGCTGCTCTTACCAACCACATGCGGAGACCCGGGGAGACAGGCTGGCGGAACTGCCCGGGGCGGAGGGACGTGCGTTCCTGAACTCGCGAGTGCTTGGGGCGCCCTCTCGCGGCCGCCCCGAGTAAACGCCGCTGTCTCCCGCCCCGGGGAGCGGGCGCAGGGCTCCCTCTAGTGGTCCGGGGCCGGGGAGGCGCTGCCCAAGGCAGCCGGGCCTGACCACCGGACTCTGGGCCTCCCGGCTGCCCCCTGGTGGCCAGACGCCGCGTCGACGCTCCGGAGTGGCTTGAATGCCACAGTCGGTCCGCAACACCCCCACTCGGTGCCACGCCCCTCCTGGGCCCTGGGATGGACAGGGCGGCGCGGCTCCCACGGAGCCTGCTATCTGCTGGGGGAGGCAAGCAGAGACCCTTCAGACAAGGCCAGCTGGGCTGAGGCATGAGCCGAGTCCCTGACGGGGTCGGGGGCCATGGTCAGGGAGGAAGAACGTCCACAGGCCCTGGGGGTATCAGGGTGGGCTTCCTGGGGGAGGGGAGTTAGGGAGGGAAACTTACTGCCCCCAGGAGGGTCACACTTTAAAGGCTCGGAGAAGTAAAGAAATGCGCTCAAAGTGCTTGAACCGCAGGTCTAACCTGCTGGCAGCCTCCACCAGGAAGGCAGCAAAGGGCTGGGGACAAGGGCTGGGTTTGGAGGCAGCTGGGTCCATCCACCGCCGCTCTGTCCTTCAGGTTGGCCCTCCCCCCATCTCCCAGGGCTGTTCCAACACCAGGAGCTGCCTCCTCGGGCTTGGTTCAGCAGTCCCCTCCCCAGCCTGCCACCCACGTGTGCTCCAGGCCAGCAAAAGCCCTCAGCCGCAGAGGCCGGGCCCTGCCTGGACCTGTGGGGGCAGTTTCCATCCGGGAGGGCCCTGGTCCCAACTCCATAGGTGGGAACTTGCAGGGCCTCTGGGTACAGACGGCTTCTCAGGTGGCGCGAGTGGTGAAGAACCCACCTGCCAATGCAGGAGACGCCAGAGACGCGGGTTCAGTCCCTGGGTGGGGAAGATCCCCTGGAGGAGGGCATGGCAACCCACTCCAGTATTCTTGCCTGGAGAAGTCCATGGACAGAGGAGCCTGGTGGGCTACAGTCCATGGGGTCGCCAAGAGTCAGATAATAACTGAAGCGACTTACCACGTGGGGTCCTGCTTAGCGTGTGACCTTGAGGCGGTCACTTACCCCTCCTGGCCTCAGTCCTTTGTAACACAGGCGAATAACCGTGTACTAGGAGTGGGGGGTCCTGTGGAGGCTCCTTGTTTAGGAAGGGCAGGGTGGGGGTGGGCCAGCTCCCGGGCAGCCGGGCAGGGGGCTCTGCCCATGTGCCCTGGGCCCCTCCCGAGCTGGGGGCCGCTCATCCCACCCTCGCCCGCAGGCCGCTGCTGGCTGGATGCCCTGGAGCTGGCGCTGCGGTGCTCCAGTCTCCTGAGACTCAGCGCCTGCAAGCAGGGCCGCGATGGGGATCCCGGGTCCTCGCCGGACGGGTCGCCCTCCTCGCTCTGCGGGCTGCCCGCCTCAGGCGCCATCCATGACCAGGACCTGTTCCCGTGAGCAGGGGTGCGGGGGGCGGGGGCCAGCCCCTCCCAGGAGCTTAGGTCTCCTGCCTGCTGGGCACTCCTGGCAGCAGCACGCAGGGTCTCCTTGTACGTGGGGAGGGGATGGGGAGCAAACGCCACAGAGGTCTGGCCACCACACCCCGGCCCCCAAGGCAGGCCTCCTCCACTCCAGGGGGACCCCGGAGCCTGAGTGTGTTCATCTGTGAACTGGGACTGATAGTGTCAAGTGCCCATCGCCGAGGCTTTAAAAAAAACAGGGAAGGGGGTGAGGCGCCCGGCAGGGAGGGGCGCCCCGGTGGGGGTGCTGGGTGTGTGCCCAGAGGCGGGGGTGCCTGGCCTCACCGTGACCAGCCGCCCGCGGCCACCATCCACCTTCCAGACTGAACGGGTCCTCCCTGGAGAACCCCCTGGAGAACGACGCTTTCTCGGACAAGTCAGAGAGGGAGAACGCCGAGGAGTCGGATAACGAGACGCATGACCACAGCCGGAAGACCGAGAGCGGCAGCGACCAGTCTGAGGCCCCGGCGGGCCCCGGACGCAGAGGGACCACCTATGTGGTGCAGGACCACGAGGAGCTCGGGGAGGTGAGAGCCGCCCTGCCCCGAGCCCCCAGCCCTGGAGCTGTGGAGGCAGCGCCTGGCCATCCCCTCGGGGAGAGTCCCTGGCTCTGCTGCACCCAGAGGGCCGGGGACCGGGCGGGCCAGGGTGGCGGGACTCGGGGAGAGCCCCCGGAGAGATGTGAAGGGCCCACTTGTTGGAGAAGACCCTGATGCCGGGAAGGACTGAGGGCAGGAGGAGGAGGGGGCAGATCCCGATGCAGGGCGGGCTGCTGACACCCCCCTGTTCTGCTGCCTCCCAGGGGTCAGGTCCAGCTACATACACCCCAGGCCCAAGACCTTGGATCCATAGGTCCTGGGGGTCCACAGGGAGGGGAGAGGGGCTTGGCATCACCCAGGGGCTTCCGTATCCCAAGGGTGATGGTCCCAGCCCTGCCTGGGATCACCCATCCCGCCAGCCGGCCGTCCCCAGACAGCCACGTGACCCTTTCTGAGATGGTTCTGCCCACCTGAGGGCCTGTGGTGGGCGTGTTCTAGGAGATGGAGCCCCACCCGGTCCCCAGGCTCCCCGTACACCACGCCCCCACCCGCTGCCCAGACAAAGCCCGCGGCTCCGGGGAGGGTGCAACATCTCAGGGGAGAGAGGGGTCCCTGTGTGCTCCTGAGGGAGTGAAGGCCCCCTTCTGAAGGGGGTGCCGGCCCGAAGCCCCGGGGTCATGTCCCTGGGTGGAGAGGAGACGGGCTGGGGGCGGGACGAGGTCTCTCAGCGCGTGCCCCCTGCTGCCGCGGCACGGGAGTGTGCAAAGTGCACACACAGGTGTCAGGCGGGCACAGGCCGCGAGGGGCAGAGGGCGCCCAGGCCGTCTGGGCTGGCCGGGAACTGAGGACCGAGGGAGCTGGCCTGGGCCAGCAGGCGCCCCTCTGGGCTCGGGGACACAGGCCGGAATAGGCAGGGGTCAGGTGGGGCCAGGACAGGCTTGCTGGGCGTGGGGGCCGGGCTGGGGGGACCCCCGATGGGGTGGCAGGTGCCCCTCGCGGCTTCCCCGGGCACCGAGGCTCCCCGCCCGGCTCCGGCCTGACCCGGCCCCTGTGCCCGCAGCGGGGCGAGGCGTCGCAGGTGGAGACGGTGTCGGACGAGAACAAGAGCCTGATGTGGGTCCTGCTGAGGCAGCTGCGGCCGGGCATGGACCTGTCCCGCGTGGCGCTGCCCACCTTCGTGCTGGAGCCGCGCTCCTTCCTCAGCAAGCTCTCCGACTACTACTGCCATGCCGACCTGCTCTCCAGGTATGCCTCGGGGCGGCCCCGGCACCCACCCTGCCTCCAAGGGGCCCCGACTGCAGGGAGGGGCTGCTGGGCCTGGAGGGCGGGGCCCTCCCACGTCCTTCAGGGCCCCCGTCGCAGGGGAGCCCGGCACCCTCTGTCCACCTGAGCCCTGGCACTGTTAGCCCTCAGGCTGAACAAGGCCGAGGGTGGGAGGGGGCCTGCAGGCTCAGGAGCCCATGCAGAGGGAGCTGGGTGAGGGGGAGAGCACCCTGGCGGCTTCCTGGAGGCGGCATCTTGCCAGCCTCGAGCCGGCCGCGCCCTCACCGCCCCAGCGGTGGAGCCACCCTGATACTTCCTGACCCGATTTCCCAGAGGTGGGAGATTCACCCCCCAACACACACACACACACACACACACACACACACACACACACTTCCCTTCGTCATGGCATCGGGACAGAGCCGCTTGGGAAGGGCCTGGGTTTCCAACAAGCCGATGGAGGTTGAAATGGAAGGAGGGAGGGGCCCGGGAAAGGGAGGAGAGAGGCCCAGGTCCCCGACCTGGAGTGAGGGCTCCCCCGCCCGTGGTCGCAGGGCTGCGCTGGAGGAGGACGCCTACAGCCGCATGAAGCTCGTGCTGCGATGGTACCTGTCCGGCTTCTACAAGAAGCCCAAGGTGAGCGCACCTGCTGGGGAGGGATGGGGGGCGACCAGCGGGAGGTCCACCCAGCCCCTGCCTGCAGTCGGGGGTGAGGGGCATCCTCCACCTCCCAGGATTGTCCCCCCAGGTCCTCAGAGATGGGGGGCCGGGCCCGGACTTCCTACCCAGGGACCCGCTGGCGGGGCCAGGCCCCCAAGGTGGTCCCGATCCCTGAAAGGCCTGAGCTGGGCCTCCACACCTCAGAGAAACAGCTGCTACACAGCAGTGCCAAGAGGAGGACATAGGCCCCTGAACCTCGAGGAACCCTGGGGACCCGTGGGTTTTGGGCACGAAGCCCCTTTTGAGAAGGAAATCCTGGGCTCTGATGAGAGCAGAGCTCCTCTGGCTGTAGTGATGGGAGGGGCCTGGGGTCCCACAGGACCCAGGATTCTAGTTCCACGTCTCCACTGTGCTGGAGGGGAAACTGAGGCTCAGAGAGGGGAGGGGAAGGCCCGGAGTCACAGAGCAGTTTGCAAGTGGGACCGGGTCTCCCCACTCTTCCTGGGGCTTTCCACATTCTGATGCAGGCCCTGAGCAAAGCCAGGGGTCCGGCTGTTGGGACAGAGGGCGCACTCCGGAGGACTTCTCAGAGGAGGGGGCTCCGTGTGCCAGGGTGCCCACCCAGGACAGCACACTGGCTGCCGCAGAGTCGGCTCAGAGCCGGGTCTAGGAAGCTTGGGTCGGAGAAGGACTGGTGGGCAGGGTGTGGGAGCTGTGGACGCGCAGGGACACCTCCGGGGGCTCTGCAGACGGTCACGAGCCCGGGTCTCCGGGCTGAGGCCCGTGTGTGCACCCAGCCGCAGTTGACGGACATCAGATGTGGGGGAGGCGGGTCTGAGCTGGGCTACAGGAGAGCCGGGCGGAGGGCTCTCCACGCAGGGAGACTGTTCCCTGATGAACTTGGACTGTTTGGGGAAAGAGGTGAGTGTGGCAGAGCTGGGGCAGGACGTGCTGGAGGACTTGGGTTCTCACCCGAAAGGCCACTGGAAGCCGCCAGGGGCTCTGAGCAGGCGGCGCACTGGCTTCCCGGGCGTCCAGGGAGAGTGGGCGGTGGTCAGGGTCTTAAGAGGCCCTCAGAGCTGAGATGTGGACACGACACGTGTAGGCTGTTCCCCCTGCCCCCGAATGGAAATCATGGGCAGAGCATAGTCTCCCCGGAGCAGGAGTGGGGTGTTGTTCCGGGACGCTGGCTGCAAACGGGGAGTCCCCTGTGGAGACCTTCTGCCTGCCGGGTCAGTGGGCAGGGGCAGCCCCCTCACCGTCCCTCGGTCCTCAGTCCAGCCCAGCCGGCGTCCCTGGCCGACCCGCCCCCGGTGTCTCACGCCAGCCTCTTTTCGTTGCCTGCAGGGCATCAAGAAGCCCTACAACCCCATCCTGGGGGAGACCTTCCGCTGCTGCTGGTTCCACCCCCAGACCAACAGCCACACCTTCTACATCGCCGAGCAGGCAAGGGCCACCCCAGGCTGGGCGCCCGGCTCTGCGGTGGGCAGGCCCTGGCGGCGGGTGGGGGGTGCCTCAGCCCAGGCCTGTTTCTGGGCGGCCCCACCTTGGACTGTCGGAAGATCTCTAGCGTCACTGCTGCCGGGGGGATTCTCTCAGGGGTGCAGACCCCACCGTGGCTGTGACAGCCGTGTGTCCTTGGGGAGGGCCCAGCGCGTCCCGTCTTCCTGGGGGCCCCTGGGCGGGACACGGGGATGGCAGGCAGTTCCTGGGCTGAGTCCCAAGATGAGACTGCCCTCACACCTGCTGCTGGGGCTGGGAGAGATGGGGGGGCCGGGGCTGCCTGCTGCTGGGGCCATCGCTAGACCTGCCTCCCCGCCCACAGGTCTCCCACCACCCACCTGTGTCCGCCTTCCATGTCAGCAACCGGAAGGATGGCTTCTGCATCAGCGGCAGCATCACCGCCAAGTCCCGGTTCTACGGTGAGAGGGGAGCGGCTCCCTGGGGTCTCCCCAGGGGCCTCAGGGAAATGGGGTGGGGGGGGGACTGAGCTCCGGATTCAGGGGTCACCAAGACCTCCCACGGGGGCCATATTCCTGTCCCTCCCCACCTCTCCCAGCAGGGACCACGAGGGGGTAAAGTGCTCAGAACCTGGGGTCTGCAGAGGCCCCCAGGCGGCTCCTCCCGTCCCTCTCTCAGCCGTGGGGTTGACGGGGGTGCTGGGAGGATAATGAGAAAGGGCCACGTGCAAAGGTGCCTCCAGGGCTGGCCGGCCCGTCCAGCACCGCTGGCCGCACGCGGCTATTTAAAGTGACTCAGATGGAATGAAACTTACCGGGCGGCCCCTCAGTCACTCTGGCCACGGCGCAGGTAGCCACAGGTGGCCGCCGTGTCGTAGGGCGCGGGGTAGGACAGCTTCGCCTCCACAGGACGGTCCGTCCCGCAGACCTTGAGAGCCTGGCAGTGGGTTTCTCTGCATTTCTCCATGGGGGTGGCCTCGCTGTGTCTCTCGCTGGTGGACAGGTGGGCCGAGTGCCTCTGTGTACCCAGCTGACTGCATGGGCTCTGCCCACCTTTTCAACCCCCATGCTCCCATCACCGACTGTGTGCCCTTGAGTGGGCCATAGCCTGTCTCTGGAGGTGTCTAAAATCAGAGCAGAGGCCCTGGTTTGGAAAGGGTCAAAGCCTCCCCCTCAGGAATCCCGGCTTTAGTAACTGAAATAAATGTAACACAGCTGAAGTGGCTCCTCAGGATGCACACGCCGTGTGCAACCTGGATGGGGCTTTCGCAGAACCTGAGGCTCAGAGAGCTTAAGTCACCCACAGTCACACAACCCGAGGTGCCTGGGGCTCTTCCCCCCTGTTGGAAGGGAGCCCAGGTCCTGTGACTTGGGGTGGGGGTGGGGGCCCAGGTCCCCAGGATCCGGCTCCACACGCTGTTCCTACTACCCCGTGTCTCTGCAGGGAACTCGCTGTCAGCTCTGCTGGATGGCAAGGCCACCCTCACCTTCCTGAACCGGGCAGAGGATTACAGCCTCACCATGCCCTACGCCCACTGCAAAGGTGAGAGGCTGTGGAGCCCCCGCCCCGGGGCAGAGTCCAGGCCGGCTCCCTCGGGGACAGCCTGGTTCTTGTCTGCCTGAAGGGACCTGCTTCACACTCCCTTTCACGTGACTGTTTAGCGGGGTTTGAAATTCGGGGCAGATGGTCTGTCTCTGCTCTGGAAGCTTGTTCCCACCTTCCAGTTTCCGTCGTGGTTGGTGAGCAATCAGCGCCAGCCTGCTTGTTACCTGATCTGCTTTTCTCTGTAGCTGCTTTTAGGATCTTCTCTTGTTTCTGGTGTTCTGAAGTCTCACTGTAGTAGTTCAAGGTTTAGATTTCCTTTTTTTTTGGCTACAATGTTGTGTCAATTTTTGGTATACAGCAAAGTGATTCAGTTATAGGATTTCTTTTATTTTTTAACTAATGGGCTTTTCTTTTTTTTTAACAATAGTTTTAGGTTTCCAAAAGTCTGAGCAGAACATGCAAAACACTCCATATCCCCGTCTGTCCCAACACACGCGCACGCATGCATGCGTATACACACACACACATGAGCATACTCACACACATCCAGGAATTCCCTACTGTAGACCTCTTTCATTACGGTGCTGCAGTGTTACTGTTGGTTAGCTGGTATTGACACATTATTATTGAATATTAACTTAAGTCCGTAGTTTACATTAGGGTTCACACTTTGTGGTATAATTATATGGACTGGGACAAATAAGCGTTTCTATCATTACAAGATCACAGAATAGTTTCGCCACCCTAAAAATTTCTAATGATGGTTACACATGAATAGATGCATTCACCTCTTCCTCCCTCCCCCTCCCGCAAGCCCCTGGCGACCACAGGTCTTTTCACCGTCTGCATAGCTTTGCTCTTTTCAGAAGGTCACAGAGTTGGAAACATCGGGTATGTAGCATTTTCAAATCAGTGTCTTTGACTGAGCAATACGCATTTAAGTTTCCTCCATCCCTTTCTGTGGCTTGACAGCCCTGGGTTTCTTTCTTCTTTTTACATGTATTTATTCGTTTTTGTTTTTGGCAGGGCTGGGTCTTCGCTGTTGTGCGGGGCTGTCCTGTGATTGCAGAGAGCCAGCAGGGGCTACGCTCTGGTCCTGGAGCACAGGCTTCTCACTGCAAGCACTTCTCTGTCTCAGAGCGCGGGCTCCAGGCCCTCGGGCTTCAGTGGTCGGGGCTCGCAGGCTCCGGAGCTTGGGCTGAGCCGCTGTGGTGCCCAGGTTTCGTTGCTCTTCCGTTTGTGGGATCTTCCCAGACCAGGGATCAAACCTGTGTCCGCTGCATTGGCAGGCAGATTCTTAGCCACCGGAGCACCAGAGAAGTCGGCTTTTTTCTTTTATTTTTAAGGGTTTTTGTTTGTTTAAACTTTTTAGGCAGCGATTTCGTGGTTTTGATCAAGTGTGGAAGTTTTTAAGCCATTCTTTTTTAATACTGCCTCATTCCAATTTCTCAATTTTTTTTCTAGAACTTCAATCAGACATTCTATGCCCTGCATTTCATATCCTTTATCTTTTTGTGTTCTAGATAACTTCTTTAGATCTAAACCTTCCACTATTACTAGCCTTATACTTAATTCATCCACTGAGTTTAATTTCGACGTTAGGGAGTTTTTTCCCGTAACAATTTCATTTGCTTTCATTTCAAACCTGTTTGTTGGTTTATATTCGTATCTTGTTCCTTGATCAAGTTCAGAATTTCTTCTTAAAGATCTGTAAACATTGTAAATGTAATTGCTTTCTAGTCTCTATCTAGGATTTCAGTATTCTAGACAGTTTACTGCTGGGTCCCCTTTGCCCACAGTGGTGAGATGCTGAATAAACATTCCTTCAGTGGATGACTGTATATATTGAGGCTTTGGGATTCTAATCCTGTTGGGGGTCTTCCCCTATACTAGGCTGTTGTGTCTAGCAGGTTGTGAACGACACAGGAAATTTCTCTATTTGTAAAAAATTTACTTATTTATGCACAGGCTTTCTCCAGTTGCAGGAAGCAGAGGCTGCTGTTCGTGGTGGTTTGTCGGCTTCTCACTGAAGTGGCTCTTCTTGTTGCAGAGCACCAGCTCAAGGGCACGGGCCTCAGAGCTGTGACACGTCGGCTCTGCAGTTGTGGTTCCCGGGCTCCGGAGCACAGGCTCAGCGGTCGTGGTGCCTGGGCTGAGACACCCTGCTGCTGTGGGATCCTCCCCGACCAGGGGTGGGACCCATGTTCCCTGCATTGGCAGGTGAACTCTCAGCCACGGGACCGCCAGGGACGCCCAGGAAGTTTCTATTGGAGCTGCAAACTCACCTTACACATTCAAGGCCAGGGATGTGAGAGGTGGAGGCACTTTTAACTCCGAGTGAAGTGAAAGGTGCTCAGTCTTGTCCGATTGTTTGACCCCGTGGTCTATACAGTCCATGGAATTCTCATCAAACACATGTGAAAGGACAGGGACCCCCTCCCCCACCACGTACCCACAACACAGCGGTATCTTGCTTCCTCTGTTCTCGGTCACACGCCTCCCACCTCATTCATTTGATGCAGACTCTAGATACCACATCATCTCTGCTTCAGTTTGAGTCACTGCACGGCAGTGACTCACTCACTACAAGGTCAGGATTCCCCTTAGCTGTAATCACAGGTCTATCATTACATACACAGAAAAAGTAACCCGTCTCTCCTTAATATCACCAGATAGACTGTCAGTATTCAAAGTCCCTTAATTGTCATAAATACATGTATGTTTCTGTACGTAAAGTGTTGGTCGCTCAGCTGTATGTGACTCTTGGCAACCCCATGGACTGTGGCTTGCCAGGCTCCTCTGTCCATGGGATGCTCCAGGCCAGAATACTGGAGTGGGTAGCCTTTTCCTTCTCCAGGGGATCTTCCCGACCCAGGGATCGAACTGGGGTCCCCTGCATTACTGGCAGATTCTTTACTGTCTGAGCCACTGGGGAAGCCCAAGAATACTGAAGTGAGTAGCCTATTCCTTCTCCAGGGGATCCTCCCGACCCAGGGATTGAACCCGGGTCTCGCATTACAGGCGGATTCTTTCCCAGCTGAGCCACAAGGGAAGCCCTTTAACCCCGAGAATCATGCCCAATACCACTGTTTCCTTGACTCTCCTTTTGCTGAGGTACAGGGAGGTGAGCGTCCCAGGTTTATGGAAATGTCTAGAACACACTTTCCTTGTTACTCTGAGGCAGCCCCTCTGTCCTGCTCCGCACCGGACACCACGGGTCAGGTCAGCAAAGGCCTCACTGCTCAGAGGACAGATGCTTCTCTTCTTCCTCCTCCCCTTAGCTCTCCCCCTCCTCCCCTCCTCTTCTTATTTTTTTCTCCCAGAGGATTACTCTTATTTATTTATTTACATGCCTATCTGTTCATCAGTGCATTTAAAAGAACATGACTTTTTCATCAACTTTCTGTTACGGAAAACATCAAACGCATGTGAAAGGCCAGGGGCACCTCCCCCCCACCTACCCACAACAAAGCGGGTATCTTGCTTCCTTTGCTCTCAGTCACACCTCTCCCCCTCATTCATTTGAAGTAGACTTAGATATCACATCATCTGTGTTTCATTTGGTGTCACTACATGGTAATGAATCACTCACTACAAGGTAAGCATTCCCTTTCTTAGCTGTAATCACAAGACTATCATTATATACACGGAAAAAGTAACCAAGACTCCTTCCTTAATATCATCAGATATACAGTCAAAGTCCCCTAATTGTCATAAATACACGTATGCTTATATACGTCAAAGCGTTAGTTGCTCGGTCGTTATCTGACCCTTGGCAACCCCATGGACTGTAGCCCTCCAGGCTCCTCTGTCCATGGGATGCTCCAGGCCAGAATACTGGAGTGGGCAGCCTTTCCCTTCTCCAGGGGACCTTCCCGACCCAGGGGTCAGACCCCCATCTCCTGCACTGCAGGCAGATTCTTTACCCTCTGAGCCTGCAGGGAAGCCGAGGTGTGTACAGATACACGCACATACATATGTTGCAGTTCATTTGTTTGAAGAGGATTCCGGGTGAGGGTCACACTCTGTGCTCGGTATGACCCTGCACCTTTTTTTCCCTCACAATGTATTTCTTGAAGGAATAAGATCATTTTCTTGCGGGGTTTCCTCCGTCTGGATTTACGAGCTGTGTCCGTGGTGCAGCTGAACGTGTTCTCTAGAATCTGGAAGCTGACCTCATCCCTGGAGGCTCGATCCCTTTCAGGCACAGTTTTTCCAACGAGACAACAGTAGGTAGTTGCTGCCTCCCCGCCATGAGCTTCGCGATGTCGAGTTGTCTCCATCTCTGCGATGGTAGCAGCAGGGATGGGATGTGGAGTCTCAGCTTCTGCTTCTGCTAACCTGGGAGGCACCACAGATGGTGATGGTCCCTTGCTCCTTCATCCAGCCAGCAGGCAATCTTCTGCAAAGAGAAGCTCCCACTCACCACCACGTGCTCAGCCCCTCGGTCCGGCACACGTAGGATAAATGCCAGATTTTTTCTCTTTTCCAAATGTTGTTGTTGTTGTTCAGTCGCTGAGTCGTGTCCGACTCTCTGTGACCCCGTGGACCGCAGCACGCCAGGCTTCCCCGTCCTTCACCGTCTCCCGGAGCTTGCTCAGATTCATGTCCACTGAGTCAGTGATGCCATCCAACCGTCTCATCCTCTGTCGTCCCCTTCTCCTCCTGCCTTCTATCTTTCCCAGCATCAGGGTCTTCTCCGGTGAGTCAGCTCTTTGCATCAGGTGGCCATAGTATTGGAGCTTCACTTCAGCATCAGTCCTTCCAATGAATATTCAGTGTTGATTTCCTTTAGGATGGACTGGTTTGATCTCCTTGCTGTCCAAGGGACTCTCAAGAGTCTTTACCACCACCACAATTCGAAAGCATTAATTCTTCAGCACTCAACCTTCTCTATGGTCCAGTTCTCACATCTGTACATGGCTGCTGGAAAAACCATAGCTTAGACTATAGAGACCTTTGTCAGCAAAGTGATGTCTCTGCTTTTTATTTTTTTATTTTTTTTTTTGTCTCTGCTTTTTAATACACTGTCCAGGGTTGGCATAGCCTTCTTAAGGGGCAAGTGTCTTTTAATTTCCTGGCTGCCGTCACTGTCCACAGTGATTTTGGAGCCCAAGATAATAAAATCTGTGACTGCTTCCATTTTTTCCCTTTCTATTTGCTGTGCGCGAAATGATGGGACAAGATGCCATGATCTTAGTTTTTTGTGTTGAGTTTCTTTCAGTCTCCTCTTTCACCCTCATCAAGAGGCTCTTCAGTTCCTCTTCACTTTCTGCCATTAGGGTGGTATCATCTGCATATCTGAGGCTGTTGATATAATGTTTCTGGCGTTTTCAAAACAGTAATGAGTTTCCCCAGAGGTGAGAACTCCTCCAGAGGTGGTCCTGGGTGAGGTCATGTTGCTTTGAGCATGGTTTGATCAGAACATGCATGATCATAAAGAGTATTCCAGCTGGAATCACGCTGGCTGCTCCTGCTGCCACGGTGACCAGCGGGAGCCCTCAGATTGGCCCTGGGACCTTGGTACACCCAGCCCGAGCGGCCTGCCTCCTCCTGCCGGTATCCCAGGAGACTCTGGCGTTTCCTGCTCTAGCCCGTGAATAAGCCATTTCTCCAGGGAGCCTCTGGTTCTTTCCAGTAGGAAGAGGTATTTTAGACTTAGACACCATTGTCTGGAGGCGAGGTCTGCTTCCTTTGAGTGGTCTGGTCTCTGTTTCCCTAGGGCTTTCCACTGAGCCGAACATAGAATGTTTTGTTTTGTTTCTTTAAGATTAAAACAGATGCGTTCACACTTACATTTCCAATCCAGATTCAAGACGGTGGGTTTTTGTCCATCCCGTTCACCGCATGTGAAATGTCTTCCTCCCATAGAAGACAGCCCGTTTCCATGGGCCTGTCAGGCGAGCGTATGGTGCTGGGTTCTGTCTCGTCACAACAAAGATGTGGAGTGACGGACATTAAAGCCCTCGGCGCGTCTCAGCTCTCGGGTCTGGACAAACCGAGTCATGGCTCTTAGACAAATCAGCGTTACAGCTCTATTTTATTTAGAAGATAGCAGGAGATCCATCCTCGAAGAAGAGAAGAGAGCGGAGGAGCGCGCCAGCGCGCGGTGGGGAGGGGTGGGTGAGAGAGAGAGAGAAAGAGCGTGCGCACGCGGCGGGGAGAGAGAGCACGTGCTTGGCTCCTCCTTTTGTATGTTTTCTTCCCCCTGGGCCCACCCTATGCAAATTGGGCTCAGCCAGGAGTGCTGCTCTACCTGAAGTCCTCACTCCAGTCCTCGGACCTCCCTTTGTTCTATTTTTGTGGGCTTTTCCCTTCCAGGTCTTTTAGCCACTGCTATTTTGGACTCCTTTTCCCTATTCTAACTACCTAACAAGCCCACCCGGAGAAGGCAACGGCACCCCACTCCAGTACTCTTGCCTGGAAAATCCCATGGACGGAGGAGCCTGGTGGGCTGCAGTCCCTGAGGTCGCAAAGAGTCAGACATGACTGAGCGACTTCACTTTCACTTTTCACTTTCATGCATTGGAGAAGGAAATGGCAACCCACTCCAGTATTCTTGCCTGGAGAATCCCAGGGACGGGGGAGCCTGGTGGGCTGCCATCCATGGGGTCACACAGAGTCGGACACGACTGAAGTGACTTAGCAGCAGCAGCAGCAACAAGCCCACCACACTCACTTTCTATCTTGCTCACACCCCACCCACAGCACCCATAACAACACAGCCCTGCCCGCCCGCAGGATGGTGGCTGGAGACAGCGTGATGTGAAAGTCCTCGCTCAGTCTTATCTGAGTCACTGCGACCCCATGGACTGTAGCCCGCCAGGCTCCTCTGTCCATGGGATTCTCCAGGCAAGAATACTGAAGTGGGTAGCCATTCCCTTCTCCAAGGGATCTTCCCGACCCAGGGACTGAACCCGGGTCTCCTGCATTGCAGGCAGATTCTCTACCATCTGAGCCCCCAGGGAAGCCCATGAAGGCTGTGATTTTTGCACTCCTTCCCATCTTCGGTAGGTCCCACTGGGATCTGTGAAGCTGCTGAATCCTCCCCACTCAGATCACGCCACCAAGGGACACTCATTCTGGTCTTTGGTTTCATTGCACTTTGGATTTTTAGGAATTGCTATTTCATCTTTAAAATAATTTTGTAAATGAAAACATGTACCACGTTCCAAAGTCAAAACTACAAAGCTGGGTATAGCCAGTTCTGGGGTCTCTGGTGCCCTCCCCCCGCACACGGGGCCCCACACCTGCTTCTGTGAGCCCACGCCGCTCTGTCCTGGAGAAGTGCCCGAGCAGATCGGAAGCACTCTCCCTTCAGTGTGGCTTTTCCATTGGGTGCCAGGAGGATTTGGGGGTGATTCCCGCCATGTTGCTACTTCAGTTAGCTTGTGTTTTTTAAGAAGTTTCAAAAGATGTATTTTATCCCACATCTCTAAGTGTCTTAGGGTGACAGTGATCCTTCCTTTCTTCCTTCTCCTCTTCCTTCCTCATTTCTTTCTTTCTTTCAGAGTAAGCCTTCCATCTGACCAGAGATAGAAGACTCGTGCTTTCCTTCGCTAATTAAAACATTGACGTATAAAGTTAAAACAGACCCACGCGGGGCAGGAACTGCGGAGCCAAGTGACCCACAGTGATGAGGGTCTCCTAGGGGACAGTGGGGCTCCTGGGAGCCTGGAACAGGGGCTTCCTGGAGGCGGTGACCCAGTTAAGGGTGGGGGTGTCTCTGAGACTTAGCAACTCAAAGGCCCTGGGGCCAGGGACCCCGTCCGCCGGGGGTAGCGGGCCAGTGAGGGGCCAGGTCCGATTTTCACCGTCCTGGCAGCGCTGGCCCCCGGAACACCTGCCGTCCGCCCGCTCCCTTCTCACCCTCGAGGCCTGACACACTCATTCCCGTCTCAGCGCTGCTGGGACTCCACCGAGGCCTGGGGGCTCAGCTGGCCCCGGGGCGGCCCTGAGCCCCGCCGCCGTGGCTGTGTTGCAGGCATCCTCTACGGCACGATGACCATGGAGCTGGGCGGCAGGGTGACCATCGAGTGTCAGAAGAACAACTTGCATGCTGAGCTGGAGTTCAAGCTCAAGGTAGCACAAGCAGCTCGGCGGCCCCAGGGCCTTGGGGGGCGTGGGGCTCGGGCGGGGAGAGGCGAGGCCTTGGGGGGGTCCCCCGCCACCCTCTCTGTCCCCAGGGATGGTTTCCTGAGCAGGGGCACACGGGCGAGCAGCTCCTGGCTCTCTTGTAGCACAGCCGGAGCCTGTGAGGGGCGCAGAGAGGGGAAGGGGCTGCCCACAGACCACACAGCAGAGCCAGGAGAGGCCCAGGCCCGTCCCCACCGCGTGGCACGAAGGCCTGGCAGGGAGCCTGCACCCTGGAGCTCTGGCTGGGCCGCAGGCGCATATGGCCGCCCCCGCTGTGCACCGGGGCTGGGAGCTTGCACCCCCATGAGGAAGGGGCCCCTCCTCCTCCCCAGCTCAGCACCCTCAACGGCGTCCGTCTCGGGCGTGTTCCCACAGCCCTTCTTCGGGGGCAGCACGAGCATCAACCAGATCTCGGGGAAGATCACGTCGGGCGAGGAGGTCCTGGCGCGGCTCACGGGACACTGGGTGAGACACCGCCTCCGGGCAGGCGCGGGTGGGCCCGGACTCCGGAGGCCACGGCCAGCACCTCTGACCCGCCCAACCACCTGGGGCAGGACAGGGAAGTGTTCATCAAGGAGGAGGGCAGAGGAGGCGCCGAGCTCTTCTGGAATCCCAGTGAGGAGGTGCGCAGGCAGCGGCTGAAGCGGTACACGGTGCCGCTGGGGGAGCAGATGGAGCTGGAGTCGGAGAGGTGAGGCCTGGGCGCTCAGGACCCCTGACCCCAGCCGGAGCGGCCGGGCTGGCAGCTGCGATCCCCTGGATGCATGCTCCCTGGATGTCCCTGGCAGGAGGACAGACCTGAGGGGATCCCTGGTGGCAGAGGACACGTCTGGCTGTGCGAAGCTGGAGGGAGAGAAAGGGAGGCCTGGGGAAGAGTGAGCTCTGTAGGGAGGACCCTGCTGGTGCCAAGTGTGCACCCAGCATAGGGAAGAACCATCTCATGGTAAATAAACAGTGCCCGGGGAAGATGGGCACCCTGATAGGTAGTGAGCTCCCTGTCGCTGGAGGCAATCACGTGGAGGTGGCTCTGAGCCTCCCCTCTAGTGTGAAGGGACAAGGCTGCCCAGGCCCTCTTGGCTCAGAGCAGGCGCTGCACACGCAGGCTCTGGCAGCACGTCACCAGGGCCATCAGCGAGGGCGACCAGGACAAGGCCACACGGGAGAAGTTTTCCCTGGAGGAGGCGCAGCGGCAGCGGGCCCGGGAGCGTCAGCAGAGCCTGGTGCCCTGGACGCCCCAGCTCTTCCACCTGGACCCTGCCACCCAGGAGTGGTGCTACCGATACGAGAAGTGAGTGCTGGCAGACAGCGGCCTGGGCCCCTCGGGCGTCGCCCAGCAGACCCCCACTGTCCTGGCCCTGAGTGAGGGGGAGGGAGGGCCACACGGGGGAGGCTGTGGCTGCTCCCCTGGGGGCCCCAGCCCTGATGAGAGGCTGAGGGCCGGGCCGGGAGGGGGCCCCTCACTGTGGGGGCCACCGCCCCTACCAACCCACACTCTCCGGACCCTCCAGTCACAGCCCCTGGGACCCCCTGAAGGACATCGCCCAGTTTGAGCAAGACGGGGTCCTGCACACCCTGCAGCGGGGGACCATGGCCAGCCAGACCGCCGTCCTGGGCAGCCCGGGGCCCGGGCTCCAGGTCAGAGCCACCCCGGGCCTGGCCTGGGCTCCTCCGCCCCCACCTCACACCCAGCTAGCCTGGCCCTCCTCCTCTGAGCCCCCATCACACTCTGACCCACACACATCAGGGTCTCCCCTGGTGTCCCCCTGGGTCCCTGTCCCACCCTTCCCCACCCAGCAAGGGGCCAAGACCCCTGGACTTGCAGGACACGCAGTTCCTGGGACACCCTGATGTTCAGGGCACTGTGCTGGGGTGCACTGGCCCTGCCCCGGCGCTCCCCAGAAGCGTCCTCCGTGGTGTTGGCAGGGCGGTGTCCCATTGTACAGATGGAAACACTGAGCCTCAGGGCAGCCCAGGGGCTTGCCCAAGCGGCAGGAGGAGGAGGAGGCATTTACACGGACGCCTGGGCCTCTGTGGGTGGGTGAGGAGGGTGGGAGGGGCAGGGGGTTGGCGGGGGTGGGGAGGACAGCAGGAGGCCCTGGGGAGCACAAGGGAGGAGCACTCTGGCAGAGGTGCCATTTCTGGGGAGCCTGGGGTGGCCCCAAGTGTGGAACAGCGCCCGCTGGGCGCCCACTGTGCACACAGCTGGGGGACACTGTCCCCCCAGGCAGGGAGGGGTGGGCTCCCCCATCTTGCCCAGTGGCCCCAATTTCCCCGAGGTACCTCCCCAGCCATGTGTCCCGGCCCCTTCCCCGAAATGCCGCAGCCCCTCAGGCCGGACCGGATGGCCCCGGCCCCTCCAGCACGCATCTCCCCCGGCACCCTCTTCACCCTCCTCCCTCTCCTCAGCCTCTCCCGTCAGCGCGGGCCCTACACCCCAAAACCTGCCTGTGTGGGAAGCCCCCCTGCCCCGGCAGGGTGTCGGGCACCCCCTGGGCCCTCGCGGGGACAGGCCTGCGGTCACGCGGCCACCCCGTCCTCCGGAGGCTGCTCTGAGCCTTGCCAGCCCGGGGGTCCCTGCGTCCACGCTGGAGAAGCCCCAGCCGTCAGCGCGCGCTGAGAGGGTCAGCGCTGCCGGCTCCGGAGTCCAACGGCCCCGTACCCATCGTCTCCCCGTGTATGGGGGTACGGGGGGTGGCGGGGTGGGCGCTGCAGTCAGGTCAGGGCCAGGCCTGTCACCCACCCAGAGCCAGCAGCCTCCGCCGCTGCCGGCCGCCTCTTCCACGGCCGCCCTGCCGTAAACCCAGCACCACGGCCCCACGGCCAGCGGCAGCCCAGAGGGTCCCCCAGGGCTCAGGTGGCCCCGCGGGTGCGGTGGGTGTGGGCGGGCTCCCGCGCAGCCGCTCCGTCTCCCCCCAGGGGTCCGCTCCCAACCCGCGGCTCCGCAAGCCCAGCGACCAGCCCTCGGGCCACAGCCAGGTTACGGAGAGCAGCGGCTCCACGCCCGAGTCCTGCCCCGAGCTCTCTGACGAGGAGGAGGAGGAGGAGGAGGACGGCGACTTCGTTCCGGGTGAGACCTGTGGCCGGCCCCTCTGGACCCGTGAAGCCGGGTGGGGCCGGGGGCGGGGCCGGGCTCCGAGTCTGCACTTGGGGCGGGGCGCCCGGCGAGGGGCGGGGCTTGCCTCTCTGGTCTGTGACTCGAGTGGGCTCCGGCCTCTCGGTCCCCTGACTTCTGGGAGTGCCTGTCTCCCCGTTTGGTCCCCCTGGGCTTCTCAGAGGCTGGCTGAGCCTGGGAGCTTCCTCCGGGGCGGGCACCATCTCCCTCCTGTGCCAGGGGCTGCAGGGAGGCGGGCCGTGGCCCCAGGCCCCCACCCGCCCATCCTCACGTCTCCGCGCTCCTTCCACGTCTCCCCAACGCCCCTAGGCTGCGAGAGCCCGTGCCCTCGGTGTGGGAAGGAGGCGCGGCGGCTGCAGGCGCTGCACGAGGCGATCCTGTCCATCCGGGAGGCCCAGGAGGAGCTGCACAGGTGGGCCGCCCTCGGGGGACCAGCCCGGTTGGCGGGGGCTTAGAGCGCAGGACGGCCTGAGCTGGGGCTGGGGGCGGGGGCCTTCATCTGGACTGTCCTTCCGGCTGCAAACTCTCAGGACTTCAGAGGGTCTGCTTACTGAGCGAGGCCCTGGCACCTCATGGGTTCTGCCATCTCGAGGGGAAGTCGGGGCAGGGAGTGCAGTGGTGTGTGAACAGCCTGAGCTGGCCGGGAGACGCTGGAAGCAGCCGGGGCTTGATGGAGCCAGGAGAACGGGGAGGGGGGGGCGGGGCAGATGGAAGCTGGAAGGAGGTGCTGGCGGCAGTGGCCACCCCCCAGCCCCAAGACCAGTAGGACCTCAGAAACAGCGGGCCAAGTCATGTCGGGAAGGCCTGGGAACACGTTCAGTTTCGCCCCCCGCCAGGAGACAGAGCCCTGGCTCCAGTCAAGGCTGCAAGTCTCTGAGCTGCAGAACCTTGGGCTGTCTGGGCCTCAGTCTCCCCATCTGTGAACTGGGGGTGACAGCAGTGCCCCTGGGGCAGGAGGGAGATGGGGCGGAGGGTGGGGCTCTGAGCCTGGCGCCCCGAGAGCCCTGGGCAGCTGTGAACCCCTGTGCTGCTCTTGGGAGCCTGCAATGTCATGCCCGCGACGAGGCCAGTCCTACTTCCCCTGCGCCTCACCCGAGGGGGCCCAGAGGCGTTTCTCGCCCTTTGGTACCAGCTCCATCACGATGCTGTGCAGGGCCAAGGGAGACGGAGACTCACAGCTTGTAAGAGTCGGGGAGGAACGTGGTCTCCATGATCAGGGAGGGCTTCCTGGAGGAGGATGCATTTGAGCAGGGCGGAGCTGGAAATGGGGAACGCAGAGGTCAGTCCAGAGCGGAGGGCACCACAGGATGGCCGCTGCCAGGAGGAGGGGGAGTTGATGTGCGAGACCAAGATGGAGGAGCCTGGCCCGGAAGACGTGGGAACTGGAAGGGGGGTCCTTCTCCATAGAAGGAGATTTCCTGCTTTGCTGCGAGGGAGGTGGTGGAAAAACAGCCAAGAGCTTTGGCTTTTGTCCAGACACAGTGATGTCAAGAGGCCAGGACAGAGCTGCAGCTTTCCTGGGTTGCCTGCCAAGCCCCAGACCAGCAGCTTCAGCTACAGGTGTTTGCCCCTCCCCAGCCTGGAGGCTGGAAATCCAAGATCAGAGCAGGGCTGATCCTCCCCAGGCTGCTCTCCTGGGCATGCAGACGGCCATCTCCTCCCCGCGTCCTCACAGGGTCACCCCTTTGTGTCTGTGTCCCAACCTCCTCTTCTTACAGGGACCCCCAGTCCTGTGGGATGAGGGCCCAGCCTAGTGACCCATTACTTTATTTACCTCTGTAAAGGTCACATCTCCAAACAGTTGCATTCTGGCTGCCGGGGGTCAGGACTCCAGCACAGGACTTTGCAGACGCCATTCAGCCCACAGCAGTGGAAGTGGGAGGGGGGATGTGAGAGCCCCAGCTCCACTAGCCCTGACCCCTGTCCCTGGAGGGTGTGCCCAGGGAGCCCCAGGCAGCCACCGTGCCCTGGGGCCCTCCCCCACACGAGCCCCCAGCCCTGTTTTCACCCCAGGGCCGGACTCCTCACCATGCTGCTTGGCTGGCCTTGGCTGAACCGCCGCGCCCTCTTGTTCCAGGCGCCTCTCGGCCATGCTGAGCTCCACGGCCCGTGCCAGGCAGGCCCCGGCCCCAGGCCCCCTGCACAGCCCTCGCTGTTGGTTCCTGCTCTGCGTGTTCCTGGCGTGTCAGCTGCTCATTAACTACATCCTCAAATAAGAGCCCTGTGGGGACGGCGTGGGCATCGTCTGCAGGACTGGGGGGCAGTGGGGAACTGAGCCTCCCTCTCAGGCACCTAGCACTTTAAGCCAGCCCCGTGGAGGCAGAGACTCTGTGAGCGCAGCCCCCATGGACGGAGGGACCCACGGCCGCAGGACAGCAGGAGGGACCTGGGCAGGGGGTGCCACACGGGATACCCCTGGCAAGGCACTGGCCTTTCCCACAGGGCCCTCCGCCTCGCGCTGGCCTTAACGCTGAAGCCAAATGCCACTTTCACCCTGGGCCGCGCTCCCTGGCAGCCTTGCCTCATCACCCCCCTCCCCGGGCAGCCTCGGGGGGGCTGATAGCGGAGGGGCTGATGGTGGAGGGGCAGGAGGGCCTGCGGGGCTCCAGGTGCTGCCCCTCAGCAGGGGTGAGTGGGGGGCTCTGAGGAGCAAGCCGGCACGCCAGGTCCTCTTAGGGGCCCAACACACAGAGCATCGCTTCCCGAGGCCCCGCCCACACTGTCCTGGACGGGCTCCAGGGGGGCTCCGGGCGCCGGCTGGGCTGCGATGGGGCTTCTTTCCGACCCCTGTGCTATCTGCACGGTGGGGCCCTGTTCATACACTTCACAGGCCCAGCCCACCTCCCTCAGCCCGGACATGCCAAGCTGGGGCGGGCACAGGTGAGCGTGGCGTGCCTGGGGGGCATCCCCGGCCTGGGCCCGAGGAGGGACACTTTGTTCAGACGGATGCACGGTCTTCCCTTCCCACACATTTTTAATAAACGCAATTGCAATATTTTAGGCAGGCTGCGAACAGCGTCTGTCAACTGGCCTCTGTTCCTGTGTCAGATGCCGTGTGTGTGCATGTGTGTGCGTGTGCGTGCATGTGTGTGTGCGCGCGTGCATGTGTGCGCACGCGTGTGTGTGCACGTGTGCGTGTGTGTGTGCGTCTGTGTGTGGGAAGCTCTGCACATGCAGACACAGACGGAGCCGTAAATTAAGCCATGGTGGTGCCATCTGAGCTGACCAGTTTTGTATCCATGTTCTTGCCCGTCCTCCAGTTTGGGGACACGTCTCCATGTGTGAAATAAACATGTTGTGTGCTGCCTTCTTGGGGAAATTCTGGAAACCAGTAGGGCTAGGGTGTCTCAGGGGAGAGATTCGATGCCAGCAGAAGCTGTCTGCGGCTGGAGGGGCCCAGGGAGGGTCGAGGCCTTGAGGATAGAGGGAAGGGGTCTGGCCTGGAGGGGCGTGCAGTTTGCAGAAGCAGAGAGCAGCAGCCCCCGCCCCACACACACCTCTGGGGAGCCAGCGCAGGAGGCCGGGGGCCCGTCCAGCAGCCGATGAGCCAGCGAAGGACAGGGGGGCGCTGCCCACGGGGCACTCCAGGGGGCATTTGGCCTGGTCCCTTCCCCACAATCGGAACCCACTACCCCCCACCAGCTGACCCCAGGCAGCCCTTCAGTTCCACTGTGGCCACTGTTTCCAGTACTCCTGACTGCCAGTTCCAGGGGAGTGGGCTGGCCTTTGCTGGGACAGCCCAGGATGCCCCTGAAGGGGCGGGTGGGGGCAGCTGACTGTAGACCACACCCCACAGTACAGGGAGACCGCAGCCCGACCCTGACGGACGTGAAGGATAAAAGAGGGAGAGACCGCGGGACAGGATGGACGTGGGCTGGGGCCGAGGAATGGGCAGGTGTGCCCTGCCATCCCTGTCCTGCCATCCCAGCCCTCCCGCCTGCACCAGGCACACGGGACTCCCAGTACCCGCTCTGAGAGCAGTGTTCCCAGACTGACTGATCCCTATGTGGCTCCACTTCCTGCGGGGGGTTGGAGGGTGCTCTCCAGGTTGAAGTGGTCTGCGCCTTGCCACTGAGGCAGGCTACCCTGGACCTGACGCCCTGGGCCACCTGTCTTGCATCCTGGGCCTTTCAGGGCAGACTGGGCCACCAGCCCCTCCAACCCCCGGCCCCTGCAGCCTCGAGTCTCCTCCAGAATTCTCTTCCCGTCTTTGGTAGGCCGAGAACTCATCTAAATCAACAATGAAAAATGACAAGAAAGCTGGGTGGGCATAGTCCCAGGGGACCAGGTGGCCAATGCCCAGATAGGTGGCTAGGATGCGCTTCTGTGTCAGGCAGTTCCTCCAAGCAGTGAGGACCTGGACTTGGTTTCTGGGTCCATCAGGTCAACTCTTGGGCATCTAGACGCTGGTGGTGAAAAATCTAGAATGATGTGGGGTTCAGAGCTGTGCTTTGCACCCCCTACCACACTCAGCACCGCCTTCCTGGCCCATCCAGTGGCTGGCCAGTGTCCCAGGGCAGCTGGGCAGGAAGAGGATGGAATGGGAGTCAGGGAGGGTGGAAACTCAGGAGGGCCTGGGCCCAGGGCCACACCCTGCCCTCTAGGTTCCCCAGAGCAGCAGGAGGAATTTTCACTGTGACAGTCCCCTCACCTTGTCACCGCCTTGGGGGAACTGACAGCCATCTGTTGCAGAAGGAGCTTCTAGCAATAGCTTACTGAGACCTGGGCAGGACTCAGAGACTCAAGCAGCTGGCTGGCCCCTCCTGGAGTATGGGATTCTAGGTGGGGCGAGGAGGGTGTTGGAGGAGGTTTAGGAGTGAAGGGGCCTGACCCCCCTGTGGATGTGCCTGGCTTGTATCCTGCTCTCGGGAAGGATGGGTCTCCTCCCCTTGAACCGCCCCCCCATCCATCTTACCCCTCCCCCACTCATGTGGCTCCCACCGGCTGTAAGAAGATGCCAGGGGTTGAGCAGGGAGTGGAGACAGACTCCCGTTTCACGGCTGCTCAATTCAGTTCAGTCGCTCAGTCGTGTCTGACTCTTTGTGACCCCATGAAATGCAGCACGCCAGGCCTCCCCGTCCATCACCAACT
This sequence comes from Cervus canadensis, assembly GCF_019320065.1. Lineage (NCBI taxonomy): Eukaryota > Metazoa > Chordata > Mammalia > Artiodactyla > Cervidae > Cervus > Cervus canadensis. The sequence continues at coordinate 46,374,078 of NC_057414.1, read as the reverse complement.
CCTGGAGTTTCCTCAAACTCATGTCCATTGAGTCACTGATGCCATCCACCCATCTCATCCTCTCTCGTCCCCTTCTCCTCCTGCCTTCAATCTTTCCCAGCATCTGGGTCTTTTCCAATGAGTTGGTTCTTCGCATCAGGTGGCCAAAGGATTGGAGTTTCAGCTTCTGCATCAGTCCTTCCAGTGAATATTCATGACTGATTTCCTTTAGGAGGGACTGGTTGGATCTCCAACCAATCAGCTGTCCAAGAAGTTCTCCAATACCACAGTGCGAAAGCATCACTTCTTTACGGCCCGGCTGGCACAGCTCGCGGCTGCTGCTGGAGCCCAAGTCCTGGCCCCCAGCGCACCCGGGGGCAGGGCGCGGGAGCGCGCGGGAGGGCGGGAGGCCAGGCTGGCGGCGGCGCGCTCGCCAGGGAGGGGCCGCGCAGACCCCATCCCCGCCCCTAAAGAGACACCTAAAGCTCGGGGCGGGCGGGGAAGGACCGGCTCGGAGACCCCGAAGCCCGAAGCCCAGCCCGTGGCCCCGCCGCGGGGACAGCCAGGGCGACGCCTCAAGGCCTGGGCACCCGGGCGGGCGGCCGAGGGAGCGAGGAGCTTGGTACCAACCTCTCTGTCTTCCTCGGGGCGGGGTCACCGAGGCCCGGGCCGCGCTGTCAGGAACTGCTCTGCCGGAGGCGGAACTGATGGTGGGCGGTGGGGGTGGGGGGGGGGTGGGGGGTGGGGGGGGCCCTGCTATTTATACCCGGGCGCGCCGGGCGCTCCCTCTCTGTCCGAGGATGCCCGCGCCGCAGGTGGTGTTGCCCTGGCTCCTGCTCCTGAATCAGGTGGAACCGCGCTGCTGGGGCCCGGCCTGGGCTGCGGGGCTCGGGGTGGGAGGACCCCAAGAACAGGGGATGGGCGCGCGCTCCAGTGAGGCTGGCACCGGCAGGGTTACCCTAGAGGAAAACCGGGTGAAGCGGGAGTTTTGAGTCAGAAAGGAAACCGGAAACACACCACACTCAGTTACCCAGCATGAGGAGGTCGCAGTGGGGAATCTTTCCCTCCCGAACCCCCAGGCGGTGCGGGGAGGGCGGGGGTCCGGCGGGGAAGGGAGGCCGGTAGGGGAGGGTGGGGGTTCGCAGAGAAGGGAGAAAGGTGGGGGGACTCGAGGAGATTGTCTTTGCTTCCGGAGGAAGCATCAGCACAGATAAGAAACTTCTAGTAATCGTTTCTTGTTTTCCTCCACCTACAGGCAATCACCCAAACCAGTGCGGTTTTCACACAGGGCCAGGGACTTCCAAGCTCCCAGTCCTGCAGCCCCGGCGAATACTTGATAGCGGGCCGCTGCTGCAAGGCCTGCCCAGCCGGTAAGTCCTGGGTCCCGTCCAGTCCTGGGCAGGGTTCTTCCAACCCACGTCCCCAGGCCCTACCCAGGCCTGCAACGGGGGGCTGTGTGTCTCTTTGCACTGATGCCCAGCGCATCTTGCGGCACATCCTGGACTGGGGACTTCCCCACCTCCACGTGCTCTGCAAGAGGTGAGCCTGCTCGGGAGGGTCCAGCTCCCAGCCTCTTCCTGGGCCGTTCTGCCAGCAGGGGCTGCACGTCGAGTGTCCGGAAGCCTGGTGACTGTTTAGAACTCAAAGGATCCAGAAAAGCTGTTATACTCACAGTTACGGTTGCTTTTGGCAAGAGAAGGCACGGGTCAGTGTAGAGGCGGGTGGGGCAGGGTCCAGGACTCAGCACCATCTTCCGGCTGTGCTACCCCAGGCAGACGGCCGTGCCTTATGTTGCACATACTCCTTGGGTGACCTTGCATGGACTTTGCTCACCTGAGCCAGTTATGCAGGGTTTCCCCTGGGGGCCAGTCACACAGGCATGGCTGCCCACCAGCATGCCAACAGCCCATGCTGCTGACCTTGAAGCCTCTGGAGGTCAAGGTGGTACAGTGTTGACCAGGGCTCGGAGCCTTCACAATAAACTGTGTGTTAGCCCGACCTGTCTGCCATGGTGTCAGCCCTCGGGTCCTTGCAAGGCAGCCTGGTGCGTTGTGTCATCTTTTCCAAGAGTGTGATACAATTGAGAGATTAGTTTCATCAGAAATGCCAAGACCTACTTTTTCCCATGTCCTCTTTGGAGCAGCAAGGCCCAGGGCCTGGTGGGTGAGCGGCCTGGGTGCAGGCTCCGACCCCGCCCCTGTCTCCCGCCCAGGCCAGCATGTTGGTGAGCACTGCAGGAGGCCGCACTCCCGGGGAAAGTGTCTGCCGTGTCTGCCCGGGACCTTTATGAAGTACCTCAATAGAGTGGAAGCCTGCGTCAAGTGCTCCACCTGCTCCGAGAGTGAGTCTGCAGCCAGAGCCCCTTCCTTGCCCTTGAATGCCCTTCAGTGTCCTTGTCCTTGAAGTCTGCCGCCCTTTGACCCAGCTGCAGTCAGGCCAGGAATGTGCCCTGAGAAGTCATTACAGTTGAGCCTGCACATGCAGCCACGGACTGCTGTTTACCCACGAACATTTAGGGAAATGCTGAACACCTCTTCCCCCAGCATCTGAGAGAGGAAGGGTGATATATCACAGAAGCTGACACTCAGTGGATACTGGAAGGATTTGGCCAGAGGACCTTTTATTGATATAAAATACTGTTCCCAAAGTGTTGTGAAAATGGGTGGAAAAATGTAGAAAAAACCATACTTACACACATAGATCTGAAATTCTAAACAATTCTTTTTCATTTTTAATCTTTTTTTTTTCAGTTTGCAGGTTAGTATTCAATTAGAGAAGTTTGAAAATACACACAAAGTGATAAGAAAAAAATCAGCTCTCTGGGAAGAAACAGAAGTGGGAGGGCTAGGACAGAGGGCAGGTGTATCCCCACCCTTTCCAAGGGAGCTGCAGATGTCAAGTTTCTCCCAAATCCCGCAGGAGGCATTTTCTGAGAGGGAAGGTACGCTCCCTTCCTGAACCGTGAGCTATGCTCACATCCAGAAAAAGGAAGAGTAATTCTCTAACCTTCTGTCCACATTCAAAGTTCCTGGGGTCCAGGGCTTCCCAGTGGGTGCTAGCGGTGAAGAACTCGCCTGCCAATGCAGGAGAGAAAGTTCCTGAGATCCGATGTTTCCTGAAAGTTTTCCCCTGCTCATCTTTGGAGAACGAGGGGGAAACTCTGTCCCCACAGGCCCCAGGGACTGACTCGCAGGGGTTTAGCCGAAGCTGGACTTTTCTGTGACCAAAATGAGACAGTCCCCCGAGCTCCAGGCTGCCCTAGGACATCAGTGTCCCTGCTGGCCCGGATTCCATAGAGCTGATGAGTGAACACGCTGGTGGGAGAAGCATTCTCCATATTTTTTGTCTGCCACAAAGGGCTGCAATCCTGATAGCATGGAGAAGCCAGCGGGTCAAATTAAACAGGGGTCGGCCATAGCAGAGGGCTTCGGCCAGGGACCCTTCCCAGGGGCCTCTCTAGTGTGTGAGGAGGGACTCGGGTTCCCAGGAGCCGAAGGGAGCTCATGACAACAGGAATGAATATTCCCGGGCCACTGGAGTGGACGGTGGTGGCAGCGGCCCCCTCACCCTGGTGATGGGCCTGCATGTCAGGACCACCTTGGGTGGAGGCCTGTGGGGGTCGGGATCTGTCTGGGACCCTTCTCAGCAGCACTCCAGTCCTAGGCTTCTGCCTGGGGTGGTGGGTGCACGTGGGGAAGGAGACCCTCAGCCGGCTCAGTGCTCAGCCCACTGGGGGCCTCCCTGGAGGTTTCCCTTCAAAACACAGCACGGAGTCCCATGAACCACCCCTGACTGAACCCCCTGTTCCCCGGGCTCCCCCATGGCCCCCCGGCCCCCCCCAACCGACCCCCTCGGCCCCCCCGACTGACCTCTCTCTGTCCCCCAGCCCCCCCACTGGCCCCCTGGCCCCCTGACTGACCCCCCCCGTCCCCCAGATCCCCTGACCAACGCCATCTGTCTGGCTCTGCAGATGAGGAAGTGTTGGAGGAGTGCATGCTGACCCATGACCGAGTGTGCCAGTGCCCATCGGGCTCTTTCTACGCCCACGTGGGATCCTCTGAAGTCTGCAGCCCGTGCAGCACGTGGGTGGCCCTGCTCGGGGGACCTGGGCGGGGAGGGGGCCTTGCGTGCGGAGGGGGCTGTGGTCCCTCCCACCCCGCGTGCACAGCCCAGCCCTGCCCACTCCGGCCAAGTCTTTGCTCCCCTCTGCTCACCTCCCCCTGGTGAGAGTCATCTCCCTTCCCGGTACTGCCTGTTGTGGAAACTCTATTTTCTCTGCTTCTTTCTGTCTTCGCAGAGTTCTCTGCCTGCCTTTCCCTGATTCATGACCCCCCTGCCTCTTGGCACCACACTTTCCCCAGACCCTCTCAACCACGCTCTGTCATAACCTGCCTTGAACGCGGTCATCAGCTAGACTCACCACGCTGCAGGTCGGCCTCCACCCTCCTGGGTTCTGCTCCCACCGGCCTGCGCCCTGCTCTGCCCCCCAGATTTGTCTAAGGGCATCACCCTTCCCATCACAGCCGAGGAGAAGATGCCGGGCCAGGCGGGAAGGCTGCCTGTGGGCAAGGCCGTGCCCTGCCCTCAGGTTCTGCGGGCGGGCTGTGTACAGCGTCCCTGGTGAGATGGAGTCTCCCCTCCGATTCTGGGGCGCTGCTCCGGGGTGCTCTGGCACCTGCTTCCTGGGGAACCGCTAGTGTCTGGCCCGGCACCGTGGTGTAGGCGGGAGTCGGGACTCACGTGCCTGCTGTGGGCAGGGCTGGCTCCCTCACCAGGAGGCGGAAGGGTAGGCTGGAGGGGGTCCAGCTCACCTGCAGTTTCCTCTGCATTTTCCACTCTGTGATCCAGACTTTGGGTCGGAGAATAAAGGTGGTTTGGTCCCAGAAGAGGGTGGGGACCTGGGCGATGGGTTCAAGCAGGGCCCAGGCCATGACTTCTAGAGAAAACCAGTCATCACCACGCAGCACAGCGCCCAGAGCAGGGAGGCTGGAGGGCAAGTGAACAAGTCATCCTCCGTCCTGACAGACCCACCTGGGGATGAACACGGCTACAGTGGGGATGATAAGCCTGTAATTTGCAGCCATTGGGGCGGAGCCATTGGGTTCCTGAGCCCGTGTTTAAAGCAGGGCTGATTCCTTTTTCCTCGGTACACATGCCGCCCAGCAAGGCAACAAATATTCACAGAAAAGGAAAGTCCGTAAGCCTTCCTGCCAGTGAGACGGAGGGCGTGCTGTGTGCGATGCTGGTGCCCTGGGCTGGGGCTACGCTGCCCTCCCCTTCCCCCCCGCCCCGTGTTCCCCACGCGTGGGTGCTGCCTGCCAGGGCCCTGCGGGGCGCAGGGAGAGCCTCCCTCCTGTTGGAGACAGCCAGGACCCGGGCGTCTCTCTCCACCCAGGTGTCCCACCGGGCACGTCGTCGTCCGAAGGTGCAACGGGACCGCGGATACGGTGTGCCGTCTGCCGGCCCCAGGTAAGAGTCATCCTTTTTTTTTTTTTTAAAACCCTGTATCTCTTTTAAAGAGATGCAATTCACATAACATGAAATTAACCACTTTTAAGTAAACAACTTAGTGGCACTTAGTACGCAGCCTCTGTCTAGACCCAGCATTCAGAAAACCCCCAAGGACTCCCTCCGCCCCTCAGCCCTGGCCAAGACGGACCTGCTTTCCGTCCCCAGACCAGCCTTCTCTGGGCATTTTCTGCAAATGCACGTGTATTACGCATGTGTTCCTTTTGTCTCCGGATCCCTGGCTGCAGCTCAGCATTTTCAGGCTCCATCCTTATTGTCAGCTGGTTGGGGCTTCAGTTGTTTTTGTGGCTCTGTGAGATTCAGGTAATAATATGGATGTACGTGAATAATATAAATGTACAAATTTTACCAGTCATTCATCTGTCTGCACTGTTACATTTAGAATCAGTCAGTTCAGTTCAGTTGCTCAGTCATGTCCGACTGTTTGTGACCCCATGGACCACAGCATGCCAGGTCTCCCTGTCCATCACCAACTCCCGGAGTCTACTCAAATTCATGTCCATTGAGTCGGTGATGCCATCCAACCATCTCATCCTCTGTCGTCCCCTTCTCCTCCTGCCTTCAATCATTCCCAGCATCAGGGTCTTTTCCAATGAGTCAGTTCTTCGCATCAGGTAGCCAAACAATTGGAGTTTCAGCTTCCGCATCAGTCCTTCCAATGAATATTCAGGACTGATTTTCTTTAGGATGGACTGGTTGGATCTCCTTGCAGTCCAAGGGACTCTCAAGAGTCTTCTCCAACGCCACAGTTCAAAAGCATCAATTCTTCAGTGCTGAGCTTTCTTTATAGTCCAACTCTCATATCCATACATGACTACTGGAAAAACCATAGCTTTGACGAGACGGACCTTTGTTGGCAAAGTAATGTCCCTGCTTTTTATTATGCTGTCTAGGTTGGTCATAACTTTCCTTCCAAGGAGCAGGCGTCTTTTAATTTCATGGCTGCAGTCACCATCTGCAGTGATTTTGGAGCCCAAGAAAATACAGTCTCTCACTGTTTCCCCATCTATTTGCCCTGAAGTGATGGGACCAGATGTCATGATCTTAGTTTTCTGTATGTGAAAAGCCAAGCATTTCTCATGATGTACTCTGCATGTAAGTTAAATAAGCAGGGTGACAATATACAGCCTTGATGTACTCCTTTTCCTATTTGGAACCAGTCTGTTGTTCCATGTCCGGTTCTAACTGTTGCTTCTTGACTTGCAGGTCAAGGTGGTCTGGTATTCCCATCTCTTTAAGAGTTTTCCACAGTTTGTTGTGAACCACACAGTCAAAGGCTTTGGCATAGTCAATAAAGCAGATGTTTTTCTGGAGCTCTCTTGCTTTTTCGAGGATCCAGCGGATGTTGGCAAATTGATCTCTGGCTCCTCTGCCTTTCCTAAATCCAGTTTGAACATCTGGAAGTTCACAGTTCATGGACTGTTGAAGCCTGGCTTGGAGCATTTTGAGCATTACTTTGCTAAAGTGTGAGATGAGTGCAATTGTGCAGTAGTTTGAGCCTTCTTTGGCATTGCCTTTCTTTGAGATTGGAATGAAAACTGACCTTTGCCATGCAGCCGCTTCTCCAGCGACATTTAAAATAAATAGATGCATAGTCCTCCCGCAAGGGCTGTTCTTTCAATAAACCCTGAGGTTGAGTCTGTGTCCTGGGCTGGTGGGAAGGCTGCAGTGCGCTGGGTGCAGGGATCTGTCCATGGCCTGTCTCTGGTCCTTTGGTCACATTCTGGGGGCGGAATTGCTGAGTCTGTTTCTATTTTATCCTGTGGCTGCTGACCTTGTGGGGGTCTTCTGTCTTTCCCCTTCAGAGAGGAGACACCGGTACTCACTGTTTGGAACCTTGGGCTTTGCCTTAGTCATGATGTGCCTGAATTTCTGGGTCAGAAAACGAGCTGGATTCCCTGACGGTATAAAAGCACCCATGCCTGACTTCTGGCAGGGGCGAGCAACCACGTGGGAGAGGCTGAGTTCGAAGGACCAGGCCCATCCTCAGGGCCACCTGGTCTCCAGAGCTGGGGGGGTCCTTGCATCCTGAACGAGCCCCTGCCTGGAACCTGGCACAGACCTGTCAGCAGCTAGGCCAGGGCTCTGAGACGGAGGACCGGGGCGCAGTCACACTGGCCCCCGAAGCAGTGGGTGTCGGAGGCCCAGGCCAACCTCCGGGCCAGGCCGTGTGCAGGGCAGGCTCCGAGGGGACGCACACACTGCAGGAACCCAGTAGTGGAGCCCAGGCCTCTTGGGAGGTTCTAGAAATAGCGGGGCCAGACAGCTGTGGGAAGGGAGGTGTGCCAGGCTCACTCCTGGACGTCCCTGACAGGATCCCTGGGCCGGGGGAGGGACGCAGGGCACGCCAGCGCTGCAGGAGCCCTGGGGCCTAGAGTAGAACCTCCTGCCCCCTGCTAACCGCACATCCGCTGCCTCTCTTCACAGGAGACGCTGAATGCATGGAGATGGTGACCGTGGTCCCGGGCCGGGAGCGTGCCTCCTCCATCAGCCCGAGCTCCGTGCAGGTAGCCCCAGCTCCCCTCCCCTGCCCACCATGGAGCCTTCCAATGCCGGCGCTTTCCCTGCTCTTGATTCAGCGGGAGCCACGGGCCCTGAGCTGGAGAAATCTTTGATTCAGTTCACGATGGGAACCCGAGCCGCCCAAAGGCCCTGTGTCCTGGCAAAGGCACCCGAGCGCTTGGTCAGGGCAGAGCTGGGGCCAGACCCAGCCCATCGGCCCTGCTTCGTTCTCTGCAAACCTGCCCTGCCTGAGCCTCCTCGGGACCCTCTTCTCCCTGGGGTCAGGGGACACCTGCTTAATCACCCATACTAAAATCTTTTCTTGTGTTTTTAGCTGTCTCAAAACTCAGTATCCAGCATGCCGTCAAATCAGGACGGGAGTGCAGAGTCTTCAGTACCTACGAGGGGAAATCCGAACCAGCCCGAGGACAGCGTGGACATCCTGACTGAGGCCCCTGCCGTCACCAGGGCCCTGCATAGCCTGGAGGATGTCCACGGCCCACAGGCTGTGGCAGGCGAAGGAGCCCGGGCCCTGGACTGGTCCCCACAGCCCGACCCCGCTGCCCCCGCTGCACCCGCGGAGACGGCCGAGCTCCCCACGGACCTGGAACAGGCAGGACAGTTATGAGTCTGGAAGTTAAGAGAGATGACAACAGCGTCTGTCCCAGAGAGGCTCCTCTCCCAGCGTTCAGTCGGCAGGGAAACCCCTGGGGAGGTCTGCACCCTGATTTCGGGGGGGACCCTGCGTGCCACGAGGTCCCCTGTGCTGGCCGCGCTCACCACTGGTGAGCAGCAGAGCCTGGCCTGGAGGCCGCGTGTGCACCTGGCGTCCCCCACAGTGGGGCTCAGGCAGCGTGGCTCCGCCAGCCCCGCGTGGTGTCCTCACTCTGCCGGGACCAGGAGTCGAGGGGCAGGGCTGGGTCCTTGCTGCCATCGTAAATGACTACAAACCGAGAGGCTTAAAACCAGAGTCGCACTGTCTCAGAGTCTGGGGGCCAGGAGTCAGGTCAAGATTCACAGGCCTGGTCCCTCCGAGGCTCCCGGAGAGTCCTTCCTGCCCTCTGCTAGCTTCCAGTGGTCACTGGCAGTCTTTGGTGGGTAAACCCATCCCTCCAGTCTCTGCCGCGGTCATCCCGTGTCCTCCTCCTCCATGTATCTGCACCTGACTCCTCTCTTGGGAATAAGCTGCTGCGGTTTGAAGCCACTCAGTCAAGGGTCACATGTTCTAGAACCACTCACTGTGACACTGTGCAAGCTCCCCTCCATCTGCTGGTCCCTGTGGCTTTGTCTGTGGTGTCCTTTCATGAACGGAAATCTTGGTATCAGTGGAATCAGGTCCATCAGGTTTGAACCTCACCAGCCGTAGGTTTTACATCTTGTTTGAGAAGTCCTTCACACACCCCAGTCACAGGTCCATGACACTCACCTGCGTCTTCTTACTCAGCTTTACGGTTTTCTGGTTTTCATTTGCATGTTTAATGCCCACGGACTTCCCTTCTGTGTACGATATGAGGTGAGTGTGAAAGTCGCTCAGTCATGTCTGACTCTTTGTGACCCCATCGACTGTATAGTCCATGGGATTCTCCAGGCCAGAATGCTGGAGTGGGTTGCCATTTCCTTCTCCAGGGGATCTTCCCAACCCAGGGATCAAACCCAGGTCTCCTGCATTGCAGGCGAATTCTTTACCAGCTGAGCCACAAGGGAAGCCCCTATGATGTGAGGTAGGAATCCACATACACACTGGATGCCTGGCCTCCGTGGGGACACAGCCAGCTTTCCGTGAGGACACAGAGCATACATGCGCACAAAGTCCTTAGTGTATGTTAGGGTACACCCATCGTGTTGTACATTCTACAGGTTTAGACAAATGCTTAGGCCATGTTTCTACATTTACAGGGTCACAGAATAATTCAGCATCCTAAGGTCTCTATGGTTATATGTGAATAGATTAATTCACTTTTCCATCCCTCCCCCTCCCACCAGCCCCCAGTAACCACTGATCCTTTTACTGGCTCCACCATTTTGCTTTCTCTCAGAACGTCACGGAGTTGGAACTATAACCAAGCAGGACCCAGAGGCCTTCCTAGAACATACCCGCCCCCAGGCACCATGTCCTCAACCTGTTCTCCACCTGACGCCCCGGGCCACCTGTCTTGCATCCTGGGCCTTTCAGGGCAGACTGGGCCACCAGCCCCTCCAACCCCCGGCCCCTGCAGCCTCGGAGCCTCCTCCAGAATTCTCTTCCTGTCCTTGGTAGACCGAGAACTCGTCTAAATCAACAATGACAAGAAAGCTGGGTGGGCATAGTCGCAGGGGACCAGGTGGCCAATGCCCAGATAGATGGTTATGACGCGCTTCTGTGTCAGGCAGTTCCTCCAAGCAGTGAGGACCTGGACTTGGTTTCTGAGTCCGTCAGGTCAACTCTTGGGCATCTAGACGCTGGTGGTGAAAAATCTAGAATGATGTGGGGTTCAGAGCTGTGCTTTGCACCTCCTACCACACTCAGCACCGCCTTCCTGGCCCATCCAGTGGCTGGCCAGTGTCCCAGGGCAGCTGGGCAGGAAGAGGATGGAATGGGAGTCAGGGAGGGTGGAAACTCAGGAGGGCCTGGGCCCAGGGCCACACCATGCCCTCTAGGTTTCCCAGAGCAGTGACAGGAACTTTCACTGTGACGGTCCCCTCACCTTGTCACCGCTTTGGGGGAACTGAAAGCAACTTCTAGTAGAAAGACTTTCTAGCAGATGCTGAATCCGTTCAGGGCTCAGAGACTCAACAGCTGGCCGGCCCCTCCTGGAGCATGGGATTCTAGGCGCCGGTGGGGCGCGGGACGCTGGAGGAGGTGCAGGAGTGAAGGGGCCTCACCGCGCCCCCCCCTACCCCCGCCTCCGTTGATGTGCTGGGCTCTATCCTACTCTCCGCAGGAAGGAAGGGTCTCACCCCCTTGAATCCTCTCATCCATTGCAGGGCATCCCACCCACCTGGCTCTGACCAGCAGCTCAGAGGATCGAGGGGTCGAGGGGGTAGGGGAGACAGACGTGAGGCTGGCAGCAGCCTCAGAGCACTCGCCGGAGCCCCTGGGGCATCTGGGCCCGAGGGCGCGCGCGCCGCGGGGGCCGCCTGGGCTGGGCTGGGGCCTGGGCCCCCGGGGCGTGCGAGCGGGAGTATTGGTGCGGGCAGGGAGGCGCAGGGCGGATGTACGTGACAGTCCCTCACCCCACCCTCGCGCCCCTCACGCCACTCTCGCGCCCCTCACCTCACCCCACCCCACGTGGCTTTCGCCGGCGGGAAGCAGAAAGGGCGGTGCTTAAGGACGCCCGGCATCCGGAACCCCGCTCGCGATTGGGCGGCCGCGGTGTCACGCTCCGGAGGGGGCGGTGCCAGGTCTGCCTATTTAAGGGTCGCCGCAGGGTCCTCGGCAGCGTCACCATGGCCTGGAAGCTTGCTGTGTTCGTGTTCATGCTCTGGAATCAGGTGGGACGGCAATGGCGGGGCCCGGGGCCTGGACTGCGGGGCTCGGGGTGGGAGGATCCGGAGATCCGGGGAGGACGGTGTGCCGGAGCGCGCGCCCCAGTGAGGCTGGAACCGGCCGGGGGACCCTAGAAGAAAAACTTGGATGAAGCGCGAGTTTCACCGGAAAGGAAACCGGTAACACCCCGCACCCAGCTACCCAGCAGGGAATCTTCCCCATCCTGAGCCCCATGCGGGGTCCAGCCTGCTGCACCCATTCTGCCTGCCAGGGAGCGCTGAGAGGGGCTGGCGGAGAAAGGGCGTGGCGGGGGGCGCTGGGGCGACGAACGGGGGCGGAGGAGACCGGCGGAGCTGGGAACGGGGCGGGGGGTGGGGGAGCTGGAGGAGAAGGGGGCGGGGGATGAGACAGCGGAAACCTGACGGCCCGGTGCTTGCCAGCCACAGCCACAGCCTCAGCCCTCCGCACGGTCAAGGTCCTCTTTTTTTTTTTTTTTTAATTAGTTGGAGGCTAATTACTTCACAGCATTTCAGTGGGTTTTGTCATACATTGATATGAATCAGCCATAGAGTTACACGTATTCCCCATCCCGATCCCCCCTCCCCGGTCAAGGTCCTCTTAAATTTAAATGGTCCAGTTTGTGACTCACGCCGGCTGCCCTGTGTTTCGCCCCCAGGGAAGGTGCTTTGGTGCCTTTTCATCTGCCTGTTGGCCAGTCATAAATCTTTCTTGGTGACGTATCTGTTTTAACTTTTTGCTCTTTCTTTTTTTTCTTCTTCTGATTGTTCAGTTTTAAGTATTCTTTATGTGCTTTGGATATAAATCTTTGATCAGATATAGGCTTTTCAAAGGTTTTGTCCAAATTTGTGGCTGGTCTCTTCATTCTCCTAACCCCATCTTTTGTAGAAATTTTCTGTTTTGATGAAATCCAGTTGATCAGTTTGTCCTCTGTGACTGTGCTTTTAGGTTCCTGTTTTCTCCTAGATTTTCTTCCAGCAGTTTTTATAGTGATATCTTTTATTTTTTTTATTTTTATTTTATTTTTGGTTGTGCTCCCCTTGTGGCTTAGCTGGTACAGAATCCACCTGAAATGTGGGAGACCTGGGTTGATTCTTGGGTTGGGAAGATCCCCCGGAGAAGGGAAAGACTACCCACTCCAGTATTCTGGCCTGGAGAATTCCATGGGCTGTATAGTCCATGGGGTCGCATTACTGACTCAATGGGCATGAATTTGAGCAAGCTCCAGGAGATGATGAAGGACAGGGAAGCCTGGTGTGCCGCAGTCCACGGGGTCTCGAAGAGTCGGACACGACTGAGCGACTGAACAATAACAAGGGTCTAACTCCATTTTTTTGCACATAGATGTCTAGTTTTCTCAATACCATTTCCTGTAAAGACTGTTCTTTCCCCATGAAATGGTCTTGGCACTCTTGTCAAAAATCACTTGACCACATACGTGAGGGCTGGTTTTGGGCTCTCTTCTATTCCAGATACTTGTCTTATGCAAGTACCTAAATGTAAACCCACTCCAATATTCATGCCTGGGAAATCCCATGGACAGAGGAGCTTGGTAGCCTACAGTCCATGGGGTCGCAGAGTCGGACACGACTGAGCAGCCAGACAACTGTTTTGATTATTGTATCTCTGCAGTAAGTTTCAAATTCTCTAACTTTGTTCTTTTTTTTTTCAAGACCCTTTTGGCTACTCTGGGTCTCTTGAGACTCCATATGAGTTTCTGTGTGGATTTTTCTTTGTGCAAAAAAAATCCATTGGGATTTTGAAAGGGATTCTAGTGAATCTTTAAATCACTTTGTATAATATGACATCTTCACAATATTAAGTCTTCCAGCCAATGAACATAGGGTGTCCTTACACTTATTTTTGTTTTCTTTAAGGACTATACTTTTCTGTTTACATCTTTCACCTTGCTTCTGTTAATTTTCAGTTTTATTTATTTTGATGCTATAGTAAATGGATTAAGTTTCTTTATTTCTTAATTGTTCACTGTTAGTGTGTTGAAATGCATTTAATTTCTTGTGTTGATTTTGTACCCTGTAATTTTGCCAAATTTATTTTTGATGCTAACAATTTTTTAATGTCACAAAATGACATATTTATGTTCTGTGCATAAAACATAGATGAATAATTGTTTTATGCATTTGCCTGTAAAATGTGTAGGAAAGTGGGGCTTCCCAGGTGACTCAGTGGTAAAGAATCTGCCTGCCAGTGCAGGAGATGCAAGAGACTTGGGTTCGATCCCTGAGTCAGGAAGAGCCCTTGGAGGAGGAAACGGCAACCTACTCCAGTACTCTTGCCTGGGAGATACCAAGGACAGAGGAGCCTGGTGGGCTGCAGTCCATGGGGTGGTAGAGAGGTGGGCATGTGCGCACACCAAGGAGAGATGAGGGTCACCAAAAAAAAAAATTGTGTGGGAAGTAGACGCTGAGTTACACACCGGTATCATAACACTCCTTTTATAACGTCTGTGTGTTTCCCCTTTCTCTTTTCATGTAGGCCTGAGTTACTGTGTAGTGACCTTTTGTTTCAGCCATACTCACTTGAGCATTTCTTCCAGGGCAGGCTGCATGTCAACACATTCCCAGTATTGCTGGATATAGAGTTCTAGAGAGCAAGGTTTTTGTTTCGTTTTTTAGCGTCTTGAATGTATCAGCATATTGCCATCTTGAATCTGTGGTTTCTGATGGGACATCTAGTAATCTGATTGAGGGTTCCTATCATTTCTGTCTTGCTGGTTTCAAGATTTGCTTTGTCTTGGGACAGTTTGATTAGATGATTCAATGTGACTCTCTTTGAATGCATCCTACTGAGAGTTTGATTAGCCTCTTAGATTTGTATCCTGTATCAAATTTAGGATGTTTTAGGCCATTGTTTGTTCTAATAATCTCTCTGCCCCCTTTTTCTCCCTCCCTCCTCTTCCTGAGGCCTCACAGTTCATATGTTGGCTCCCCTGACAGGGTGCTGTAAGTCCTCTAAGTGGTGTTTAGTTTTTTAAATCTTTTTTCTTTCGGTTATCAAATGTTTTGCCTTAATGTTCTCTGACTCTTATCTTTTGCCTGCTCACATATACTTTTGAATCCCTCTAGTGAATTGTGCATTTCAGTTACTGTACTGTTTCACTCCAGGTTTCCTTGCTAACTTCCTTTTCGGTTTCCTCTGTCTTTATTGATGCCCTTTTTGTGTTCATGTGTTGTTCTACTGACTTGGTCCGTGTTCCTTTAGCTCTCTGAACGTCTCTGAGACAGTTGGTTTAGAGTTTCGTTCAGTAGCCCTGCCGGTGGCCCTGCCCAGGAATGGTTTCTATCAGGTTTGGTTTTCTCCTGAGTAGGCCATGCTTTCCTGTTTCTTCCAGTGCCTTGTGATACTTTTGCTGAAAATGGGAAGGGGCGGGGAACTGGTACTGGTGGGTCTGCAGACCACCTTCAGATTTTTCCCAGTGTCCCACTGAAGTCCTTGAGTAGAGTTGGAGTCTTTTCTAAGCCTCTCTTTATTCTTTTTTATTTAACTTTTAAAAAGCAGCTTTCTTGAGACATAATTCACATATCAGGCTTCCCTGGTGGTCCAGTGGTTAAGGGTCCACCTTGCAATGCAGGGAATGATCCCTGATCTAGGAAAGGATCTGGGAAGACAGAGGGCATAAGGGAAGCAGAAGTCGGAAAAGAAAGGGAGAAAAGAAATCACAGAGAAAATGTGATATCAGGAACAGAAGAGGAGATGGTAGAAATCGACTGAGTGCGAAGCCAGTGCATATAAGCAGGTTAAACTCATTTGTGAATTATCAGGATGAATTAGAAAAGTCTAGTGATGCGGCATTGTTCAGAGCTGTACCTAAGAGACAGTCTCACGGCAGAAACAGCCTCCTGTAATGCAGGCGGAGAGACAGAGGGTATGAGCCAGGCGTATTCTCACTCGCAGCATCGTCACAGTCAGATCGGAGAGCGTGCAGGCTACAAAGCATCCCCGACTCGGTGACCAGAGGGGGAAGCCTCAGAGGAGATAACAGCGGATCCTGCATTCCACTTTCACCTGTTAGGATCGCTTTGAGCACAGAATTAACCACCCAGACCACATCCGTAGAGGAAACCTCGGTTAGGTTCCTATGAGCCTCTGTCAGCACATTGTCATCAACCTGTCAGTATATAATCTTGCTTTACGTGTGTTTCTGTTTAAACACACCTGATTTAATATAGACTTAATTCACTACCTGGGAACTCACGGCCAGTGGCACTGTATGGCCTGCCTGTACAAAGTTTATTTAAGATGCCTTTTTTCTACATGTGTAGACACTTCACAGCCTTCTGTCCTTCAGAACACCAGGTGAGACTGGCTTGGAGACCTTGCTTTCCTTTCCTTTTTGCCGAGTCACACGGTGTTCTTGATCTTAGTTCCTTGGCCAGGGATAATACCTGTGCCCCCTGTAGTGGAAACGCGAAGTCTTAACCGTTGGACCCTAGGAGACCATTTTAAACATCAAGATCACAACCAAACAAAGGCATGAAAACTGGGCTGCAGAAAGGCTACTTGTCTACTCTGCGAGCTGGCCTAGGAAGGCAGTGGCGCCTGGGTGGACCCAGCTGGAGACCTGTGTTTCCAGGTTGTGTTGAGGATGGACTCTTCCCCTTCTGTGCATGCCCAGGAAGGCATCCGGGGTCTTGACTTGTGGGTAACAAACACATTTCAGTAAGTAGGCAAGTTCAGAAACACTGAATTCAGCAAACAACTGAGGCTCAACTGTCCTAGAGAAACAAACGTGAAACTGTATATAAACAGTAACACCTCAAAATACAGAGAGCAAAGAATGATGTAATTACACGATGAAATCTAGAGTCCACAGACTTGGTACGAGAGCTTAGTGTCCCTCCAAGCCAAGGAGTCGAGCAGGATAGGAGATCAGTGCGGATGTGCAGTGATTGGGACCTTGTAATTGACGGGCTCCTCTGTGTCGCTGTGTGCACGTTTACGTGCGCCATGATGGACGCATTCAGATACACAGACGCTCAGACCCCTGTTCCCAACACATAGACAGTGTCCTTTCTTGGCAAAGTCTATGTGCAACTGCTGAAAACATGAACTGTATGCCAGAAGAAAATCGAAGACTCACTAAATTCCAAAGGATCACGACCACAAAGGGTCTACTTCTGACCAGGCACAGGGTATAGATGTCAGCCACGGAGGTGTCAACAGATCCACACGCATTTGGGGATGAAGGAGCGTGTTCCCCACATAACCCTGCTCCATACTGTGAGTGGAGCCGCAAGGAGGCCGAGGAAAGCCCCCGGCCTGAGCCTGCCCGACAGCGTCCCCTCCACAAGGGAGGCAGTACCCCGGGGAGCTGACAGCCCCTGCTCGGGTGTCGGTGTCTGCGCCCATCAGGAGTGGAGACGTCTTCTGAAAATGCCCGTGTCCCCTCTCTCATCCAAGGTGACTGTGACAACGGGGGAGACCACGTGTCGCCCAGATGAATATGAGGTTCCGGGCAACCCTTCCTGCAGCAGAGTCTGCCCGGCTGGTGAGCCTGGGGTGATTTCCAGGGAAGACTTCCTGCTTGGGAGAGGGGAGGTCGGGGACCCTTTGAGCAGAGCTGGGGGCAGCCTGCGGGGAGAACCTGGCTGTCTGGGGTGGGGAAGAGTCTGTCCTTGGCAGCCACCAGCACCCTGAACCCCATCCTCACACACAGACACACACGCCCATGTGATCAGCGAAGTCCCTTCCTCGCCCTCTCTGTGAGGGGCAGCTGTCCCATCCCCACAGGCATCTCCCGTCGCACACAGGCCACATCTCGTCCGGGAACCTGTGCCTTCCAGGGGCCCGTGGTTCAGAGCCCAAGCACCTGATACCTGGACCCGCAGCCCCGTACCCTCCCCACGCTCCCCAGCCCACCCACCTGTACACACACTGCAGACGTTCACACACACACACCTCTGCATTCGCACGCACACCTGCATGAACCACGTGTAGGGAACAAAGGGGCGCCGTTGGTCTGACTTGAAGTCTTGTGCCCTTGCTCCAGTGCCCACGCGCTGCGGGGCCTCGGTAAAAGCTGGGGGGTGATTTGGGTCCCCGGTCTCTGGGACGGACACCTGTGGCCTGGGATCAGTCCAGTGTTCCCAGGAGACCGGGGTGGGTGGGGGGTACTGGGCAGGGGGTCTGGTCTCCAGGTGCCTCGGGACCTTCTCCAGCTGACTGGGCGGGGTCCCTACCTCCCCTCCGTGTCCCACCTCGGGCAGGCTACTACGTAAGCAGACCCGTAAGCCAGGACCACCCCATCGGAGCCTGCTCGCCGTGCGAGCCTGGGACTTTCAGAGCTCATCCCAGCGTGGAGACCCAGTGCTTGCCGTGTGCCCAGTGCAGAGAGGGTGAGTGGTGGCAGTCCCGCTCACATGCCCTGTCGACCCGGCCCGTGGGAACCTCCCCAAAGGCAGTGAGTGGTCCCAGAGGAGCGCGGCGGGAGCCGTCATCACGGAGTGCTTGTTGGTCACGATGCGGTGTGTGTTGCCTAAAGAAGCAGCTACAGGTCATTGGGGTTTCAGACTTGCTGAGTATCAGTATGGTACACAGAAGTTCTTCTATCTCTGTGTATCGATGACATTGTTTAAATAGGTAATTTTCCATTTTATTTGTCTTTAACTGGAGGGTAATTGCTTCGCAATGGTGCGTTAGTTTCCACGGTACAAAAATTGAAACAGCTAAGCGTATGTTCATATCCCCTTCCTCTTCAGCCTCCCCTCCAGCACCCTTGAAACGTAATTTAAAAATACCACTTGCATTGGCAAAAAAAGAAAGATTTTTGGAATAAATCTAGCAAAGCATGTGTAAATATACATGTGAAAAAACTACCTTTAATGAAACACAAATACAGAGAGAAATACCACAATATAGTAAACAAGTCCTAACCACTGGACCACTAGGGACCTCGTTTAGTGTTTTTTATAAGGATCAGTTTTTTCTGGAATGGTGCTTAGATTTTTGTGCATTCCCAATGAAAATTTCAGTATATCAATGTATAAATCAATTCATCTTGCCCTAGACTTTAAACTGATACAATTTTTATTTTTAAGAGGTAAAAAATATGAGACTTCGCTGGTGGTCCAGTGGTTAAGAATCACCCGCCGATGTGGGGCACACAGGTTCATCCCCTGCTTCTCGAAGATCACACATGCCCCAGAGCAGCTCAGCCCGTGGGCCGCAACCGCTGTGCCCACACGCCCTAGAGCCCGTACCCTGCAGGAAGAGAAGTTACCACAATGAGAAGCCACAGCAAAGAGTCGCACCCGCTTGCCACAACTGGACAGAGTGTGCATGTGCAGGGCAGAACCGCACGGCCAAAAATAAATGCATAAATAAAATTAAAAAAAAAAAAGGTAAAAACATCCCAGCAGGAGTTGTCCTGAACATGCTGTGCTGACACCTGCTGGAACAGCTTCCTTCTTTTTTGGAAGATGAAAACCAAGATAGCACCCTAGCTGCCCCTCGTATTAGACTCTGAGCAGAGACCGTGAGGCGGAGTGACGTTCACGCGGGGGCAGAGAGTTGGCCCTGTGGAAAGAGCCGCGTAGACGTGAGATGTGGGTGCAGCCCCAGGACCCAGCCCTTCGCAGGTGGAAGGGCAGAACCCTCCAGCAATGCTGGGAGAGACCGTTCTCGGTCCACACCGAGTAGGGCTGTTCTGGTCTTCCTGGGGAAACGAGGGGACGTGTTGATTTGGGGTGTATCTGAGCAGTTGGCCCTCTGCCCCAGCCCACAGCTCCTCCTCCGACACCCAGACGGCAGGGGTGAGGTCTGGAGGTGGGTGCGTGTGCTGAGCCTTTGACTGAACCTGGACGTGGCCGGGGGGCAGGACGGAGCCCAGGCCCCGGTGACTGACCCTCAGCCCGCCTCCAGCAGATCAGGAAGTGGTGAAGCCCTGCTCCCCGACCAGCGACCAGGAGTGCCAGTGCCGGCAGGGCAAGTTCTTCTGCGACTCCGTGGACTGCGCCGAAAGCTGCATCCGGTGCGCAAGGTACCACCCAGCGGTGGGAGCCGGCCAGCAGGCCTGGGTGGGGGCTCTCTTCTCCACTCACTGCCCGTTTGTTTTTGGGTCACTTACTCAGCCACCCCCGGCCCAGAGCCTCTGTTTTCCCATCTGTAATGGGGCTAATGGTAGCACCGGCCCCAGTGAGGAGCCCTGAGGATTAAGGCAGACAAGTCACCTGGACGTTTCCACGTGGGGGCGAACTGGAGTCATCGCTCATTCATTTCTTCCTTCTTTCATTCACTCACTCATGTATGACTCTGAGCCCCGCTGTGGCCTACGGGGTCGTATTGCAGGCCTGGGCCCCAGCAGTGGTGGAAAGCATCCCAACACATATGCAGTGATGGGCTCATGAGGGACAGAGGGGCTGCAGGAGGCAGGGCCCTAGAGCAGAGGCCAGGGAGGGCGGGATGGACGATGGAGCCACAGGACGTCCAGGGGGAGGAGAGCTGTAGGCAGGGGGACGCCCCCCAGGCCCTGCGGCCCAGATGGGATGGCCAGTGCGTGTTTTCTGCCCTTGATGTTACAAAGCATCACGACGGGGAGGCTTTTGAAAAACAAGAAAAATGTATTCTTTCGCAGTTCTGGAGACTGGAAGTCGGAAATCGAGGTGTCAGCAGGGCCAGGCTCCCTCCATAGGCTCTCAGGGAAGAATCTCTCTCGCTTCCTCAGCTTTGCCGGCACTCCTTGGCTCTCCTTGGCATCGCTTCAGTCTCTGCTTCTGCCTTCCAGGGATCTTCTCCTGTGTGCTCTGTCTCAGCATCTTCACGTGGCCTTCTCTCTGTGTGCATACAGTTTCCCTCAGTGCGGACGCTGGTCACTGACTGAGGCCCACCCTGATCCGGTGTGACCTCCTCTTAAAGGATTACATCTGCAGAGACCGTGTTTCCACATCAGGTTGCATTCTGTGGTTTCCGGTGGGCTTAGATTTGGAGCAGACTTTGAGGAAGACACTCACAGTGGTAAAGCCACTGGTAAAATCACCTGTGTTTGTAGATGCTTAAATACAACTCAGACCAGCTTGCACTGTTGGCTCAGGATCCTGCCGAGTCCAGAGGGAGGACCGCCTCCAGGTCTGGGTCAATCAGCTCTGGCTCGTCCCCTTCTCCACGAGCTGCATCTCAGGCTGCTTTCCCTCCTGGCAGAGGTACGGCCACGGCAGGTCCAGTCCTCGTGGCCACACACAGAGCTCTATCCCCCGTCTATCAGAGATTCCTAAGTTTTATCCTCATTGATCCAGTGTGGGCCAGATAGCCCAGCACATACCAGACACTGGTGACTTGAAACCTCACGGGCCTGCTGAGGATGTTGGGTTGGTCCCTCTAACCCCTGACCGGTGGGTGGTGAGTAAGATTCTTTGGGTTGGCCCAAGCGAGGGGAAATGATGCTCACAATTTCTTTATTCTTCTCTCAGGTGTGAAGATAGCGCTGTCCTTCAACCCTGCAATGCCACAAGTGATGCAGTTTGTGCCACAAATCCACAGTCAGGTAAGGGCCTGATTCCATCTCTTAAATCCGTAAAGGCCAAGGTTGAGGCTCTGAGGGTCCCAAAGTCCCTGCTGTCACAGCTCATCTCTGCTGCTGTAAATAAGCCAGAGGCTGTGATCAGAGGTGGTTGGTTATGTGTCAGTAAAACTTTATTCATAAAAGTGGGCTATGGGCCATGGGTCATCGTTCGTAGACTCTACCTTGAGTAAACAGAATCCTTGTGGGCAAGTTATGGCTTCCTTGTCCTTGTCCCATGAGTTATGGCCGTGTGGGCTCAGTTTGAGCCCACCAGACTGAGCACGTAGTAGGTGGAAGGGGCTGATAGCCCTGTGAGACCTGTCCTTCCTGACATCCCAACACCTGGCCACGTCCCTGCTTGGCGGGGCCTCAGACGGGACTTAGGAATGTGAGTTGGGTGCATGCCCCCAGCAGAATTGATGCCCCACTACTAAGTATCTGTGCAAATCTGTGCAAGACTATTTTCCTTTTCTTTTTTTAAATTGAAGTCTTGGTGATTTACATTGGTGCAAAGTGGCTCAGTCACACACACACACACACGTATGTGTGTGTGTATGCTAAGTCACTTCAATCGTGTCCGACTCTTTGCGACCCCATGGAATGTAGCATGTCCAGCTCCTCTGTTCATGGGATTCTCCCAGGCAACAATGTTGGAGTCGGTTGCCAGGCCCTCCTCCAGGGGATCTTCCGAACGCAGGGACTGAACCCACGTCTCTTGTGTCTCCTGCACTGGCCGGCGGGTTCTTTACCACTAGTGCCACCTGCTTCCGCATAGCTCAGCTGGTCAAGAATCCGCCTGCAATGCAGGAGACCTCGGTTCCTGCCGGGGTCCAGCCCCAGCAGGATCCAGGGGAACCCTCAGGATGAACGGCGTCGGCGAGAGAAGACACACACACACACACAGACGTTGCGTAGAAGAGGTAGCTTTTTTTCTTATTTTTAGGATAGCTCTGTTTTTATAGAATGAATGTTACCTCCCCCTTAAGTCACCACATATTACATCAGATATTGGTTTGTGCTTCCGTCAATATTTTTTTCCCCATGTTTTTCCCCTAAGCATTCATCTAGAACGTTTCCAATTACAGGGTTTATACTTAAATATCCCGTACATAATCTTCTTGCCTCAATGGCCTAACATTCTCACTCTAACAAAAACAATGTTTCATAAATCTCAGGTATAGTGTAAATTCTTTGGACAATAAAACAATACATGGGAAGGGTTACAGTAACATGTTTGACATTTCTGAAAATAGTACCATGAGAAAAACCTGATATTTTTCTTTACCTGAAACCACAAAATCTCAATTTACAACGATTAACTATTAAACAGCAAAACACCTCTAAAGCAGCAAAATACCTCTATTAATAGTAAGATAATGGCAATAAAACTGGTTAATATAAATTTTCTATTAAAATCCTATATACCCCATTTTCTAATTTTACAAAAATACCCATAATATCCCATGTTGTTTAAAGAAAGGGAAACAGTGAACAAGTAGCAGCAAGGAAATAGCAATAGTGAAAACCCTTTCAACCATCTACAAGAAGTAGATGTACTTCTAAATCTAAACACCTCTACTCTTTTCTATTCTAGAACATTATAATCTTTTAAGCAAGCAGCCAAACTATACCTGTGGCCTTTTCTTTTCTGACTTGATGTTTATGGTCGTGTCCTGAGCCAGAGCAATCTTAAGCATTTCCAAAAAGACTTGGACCTTTCCAGTGAGGCCTTATTACTATATATTATAATTTCCAAAAATTAATAGAAAGCCCAACAACAGTAAGACAGAAGGAAGAAAGGGACATACCGGGCCCCCGGGACAACCTCGAGGGGGAGAGCTGCCTTGCAGGTTCCTTTCTCATCCCGGCGCCTCCCAACAGGTTCCATTCCTGGATCAGGAAGATCCACTGGAGGAGGGCTAGGCTACCCACTCCAGTATTCTTGGGCTTCCTTTGTGGCTCAGCTGGTAAAGAATCCGCCTGCAATGAGGGATACCTGGGTTCCATCCCTGGGTTGGGAAGATTCCCTGGAGAAGGGAAAGGCTACCCACTCCAGTATTCTGGCCTAGAGAATTCCATGGACTGTATTGTCCATAGGGTTGCAAAGAGGTGGACACAACTGAGCAACTTTCACTCACTCAGCACCACCTGGGAAGCCCCATATACACATATATAGTCAAAGCTGTGGTTTTTCCAATAGTCATGTATGGGTGTGAGAGTTGGACCTTAAAGAAGGCTGAGCCAAAGAATAGATGCTTTTAAACTGTGGTGTTGGAGAAGACTCTTGAGAGTCTGCAAGGAGATCAAACCAGTCCATCCTAAAGGAAATCAGTCCTGAATATTCATTGGAAGCACTGATGCTGAGGCTGAAACTCCAGTACTTTGGCCACCTGATGAGAAGACCTGACTCCTTGGAAAAGACCTTGGTGCTGGGAAAGACTGAAGGCAGGAGGAGAAGGGGAGGACAGAGGATGAGATGGTTGGATGGCATCACCGCCTCAATGGACACGAGTTTGAGCAAGTTCCAGGAGACGGTGAAGGACAGGGAAGCCTGGCGTGCTGCCGGCCATGGGTCCAAAGAGTTGGATGTGACTGAGCGACTGAGCAGCAACAGCAAATATATACGTACATATTCTTGTTCACATTCCTTTCCGTCGTGGCTGTTATCACAGGATACTAAATGTCGTTCCTTGGGCTGTTCAGTAGGACTTGTTGTTTTCCTGTTTTGTACACAGTGATGTGCGTCTGTTCCTCTCTAGCTCCTCGTTTATCCTTCTCTCACCACTTCTTTGGTAGCCACAAGTTTGTTTCTTTATGTCTGTGGGTCTGCCCTCGTTTCCCAAGTTCATTTGTGTCATATTTTAGATTCCTCGGATAAGTGATCTCACGGGGTGTTTGTCTCGCTGACGTCACTTCGTGTGATCATCTCTGGGTTCATCGCAATCTCTGCTGAAGTCTTGCCCATTTTTATATGGGCTGTCTGGGTTTTTATTCTCTCATTTTTGATGCTTATCTAGAAACACTGATAATTACTTATAAACGTGGGACACAAGCTCTTTGTGTGGGGTATCTGGGCCTCTTGTGGACAAAGGTCCTTCATTTTAACCAGGTCAGGCTTGTGGCTGTTTTCTGCCAGGGTTGGTGCTCTTCCTCTCCTGAGTGAAAAACCTTTGCTCAGCTGGAGAAGGTGTTCTGTCTCGTGACCTGCCAGCAGCTTCTCTTTACCACTGTGCAGGACCGCAGTGGTGTCCGTGTGGTGTGAGGTAGCGGTTTTTCCCACTGCACACATGGGCGACACCGCATCGTGTTTTGAATCCAGTCTCTTCCCCACGCTGAGTGTTACTGGGTCATCAGTGAGCGCCGTGTCCCCCTGGGCTTCTCTCTGCCCCAGGGTCTGCGCCACCTTCCTGCTGGCCTTCTCGTTGGAGCCCGAGTCCCCTTTGTCACCTTCCCCAAGGTCATCAGACCGCCCCTGGACTCAGCATATACATTTACATTTTAAAATAAGCTTCTTGATTTCCCGCTGATGTGAGTAACAGAGAAGTGTTTTGCTTTTTACTGGAGTGTAGTGGAATTAAATGTTGTGTGGTTTCAGGGGTACAGCAAAGTGAATCAGTTTTAAAAAAGATAATTTGTTTAATTTTTTGGTTGTGCTGCGTCTTCTTTGCTGCATGAGGGCTTTCTCTAGTTGCAGAGAGCGGGGCTCCCCTCTAGTTGTGGTATGCGGGCTTCTCATCGCAGTAGCGTCTTTTGTTGCCAAGCACAGGCTCTAGGGTACACGGGCTTCAGAAGCTGTGATACACGGGCTTAGTTATCCTAGGGCATGCGGAATCTTCCCGGACCAGCAAGTGAACCTGTGTCCCATTCATTAGCAGACTTAATTCTTAGCCAGTGTACCACCAGGGAAATCCTGTGTCCACTCTTTTTGAGATTATTTTCCCACATAGATTGTTACAGGGTACTGAGTAGGGGTCCCTGTGTTACGCAGCAGATCCTTATTAGTTATCTGTTTTATATATAGAAGCGTCTATGTGTCATTACCTTTCTCCCACTTTATCCCTGCCCCCCTCCCCCACACACACAGATACTGGTAACTAGCAGCTTGATTTTGCATCTGTAACGTAACTTCTGTTTTGTAGGTAAGTTCATTTGTAACCGTCTTTTAGATTTCATGTACAGGTGATACCATATAATTGTCTTTCTCTTTCTTACTTCACTCAGTATGACAATCTCTCTGTCCATGCATGTTGCTGCAGATGGCATTATTTTCTTTTTATGGCTGAGTAATATTCCAGAGCATGTATGTACCACATCTTCATTATCCATTCCTTGTTTTTTGTTTAACTTTTCGTTTTATATTGGAGTATGCATGTATGCACACACAGTTACTAAGTCATGTCCAACACTCTGCGACCCCATGGACGGCAGTCCGCCAGGCTCCTCTGTCCATGGGCTTTCCCAGGCAAGAGTACTGGAGTGGGTTGCCATTTCCTTCTCCCTGGGACCTTCCCGACCGAGGGATGGAACCCAGGTCTCTTACTTTGGCAGGCGGATCCCTTACCTCTCTGTCACCTGGGAAGCCACGTTGGAGTATAGCCAATTATAGTTTTTAGTTCAGTTCAGTTCAGTGGTTCAGTTGTGCACGACTCTTTGCAACCCCATGGACTCCATCACGCCAGGCCTCCCTGTCCATCACCAACTCCCGGAGCTTGCTCAAACTCATGTCCATTGAGTCGGTGACACCATCCAACCGTCTCATCCTCTGTCATCCCCTTCTCCCACCTTCAATCTTTCCCAGAATCAGGGTCTTTTCTAAGGAGTCAGGTCTTTGCATCAGGTGGCCAAATTATTGGAGTTTCAGCTTCAGCATCAGTCCTTCCAATGAACACCTGGGACTGATCTCCTTTAGGATGGACTGGTTGGATCTCCTTTCAGACCAAGGGACTCTCAAGAGTCTTCTCCAGCACCACAGTTCAAAAGCATCAATTCTTCGGTGCTCAGCTTTCTTTACGGTCCAGCTCTCACATTCATACATGACCACTGGAGAAACCACAGCCCTGACCAGACGGACCTTTTTTGGCATTGTAGTTTCAGGTGGACAGCAAAGGGACTCAGCTATACATATCCATGCATCCATTCTCTCCCAACGGAGAAGGAAATGGCGTCCCACTCCAGTATCCTTGCCTGGAGAATTCTGTGGACAGAGGAGCCTGATGGGCTACAGTCAGTGGGGTCACAAAGAGCTGGACATGACTGAGCGACTAACAGACTCTCTCCCAAAGTCCCCCCCCATCCAGGCTGCCGTGCATCGAGCACATTTGTCTGTGCAGTTCAGTGGGACCTTGTTGGTTATCCATTTTAAATTATAGCAGCAGATACATGTTGATCCCAGGCTCCCTAACTATCCCTTCTCTTCTGTCCTCCCCTCCCTAGCAACCTTAAATTCATTCTGTGAATCTGTTTCTGTGTTGTAAATAAGTTCATTTGTATCCTTTCTTTTTAGATTCCATATATAAGGGATGTCATGCAATATTTCTCCTTCTCTGACTTATTTCACTCAGTATGACAGTCTGTAGGTCCATCTATATTCCTGTAAATAGCCTTATTTGTTCTTTTTAGTGGCTGAGTAATACTCCATTTTAAGTATGTACCACGTTTTTTTTGTCCATTCTCTGATGGACATTAATGTTGCCTCCGTGTCTAGGCTGTTGTGAATAGTCATGCTACGAGCATCGGGGTGCATGTATCTTTTCAAATTAAGAGTTTTCTCTGGCTATGTGCCCAGAAATGGGATCACTGGATCATGTCAGAGTTCTATTTATAGTTTTTTAAGAAACCTCTATACTGTTCTCCACAGTGGCTGTATGGCTATACATTCCCAAGATGAGTGTAGGGGGTTTCCCATCTGTCCACGCCCTCTGCTGCATTTATTGTTTGTAGAGTTTTTGCTGATGACCATTCTGAACAGTGTGAAATGATAGTTGATTGTAGTTTTGATCTGTACTTCTCTAGTAATTAGTGATGTCGGGCATCTTCTCGTGTACTTTTTAGCCATCTGTGTGTCTTTCTCAGAGAAATGTCTGTTTAGATCTTGCACCCATTTTTTGATTGGTTTGTTTGTTTTTTTGGTGCAAACTGCATAAGCTGTTTGTATGTTTTGGAGATTAATCCCTTGTCTGTTACTTTCTTTGCAAATATTCTCTTTCATTCTGAAGGCTGGTTTTTTTTTTCTTTTTGCCTATAGTTTCCTTTTGCTGTGAAAAGCTTTTAAGTTTAACTAGGTCCCATTTGTTTGTCTTTGTTTTTATCATCCTAGGAGGTGGATCAGAAAAGATCTTACTGCAAGGTGTACCAACGCCTCTTCTGCCTACGTTTTCCTATGAGAATTTTGTAGCATTCAGCCTTACATTTAGGTCTGTAATCCATTTTGAGTTTATTGTTGTGTACCGTGTTATAGAGTGTTCTGCTTTCATTCTGTTATGTTTAACTGTCCAGTTTTCCCTTCACCGCTTTTTAGAGGGACTGTCTTTGCTGCATTGTGTAGTTTTGCCTTTTTTGTCAGAGGTCAGGCGGCCACAGGTGCCGGGTTTTTCTCTGGACTTTCTGTGCGATTCCATTAGTCTCTGTTTTTCTGTGAGCACCATGCTGTTTTGATGACTGCAGCTTTGTAGCATAGTCTAAGTCAGGGAGCCTGATTCCTCCAGCTCCATTCTTCTTTCTCGAGATTGCTTTGGCAAGTTGGGGTCTTTTGTGTTTCTATACAAATTGTAGAATTTTTTGTCCTGATTCTGTGAAAATTGCCATTGATAATTTGATAGGGCTTGCACTGAATTTGTAGACTGCTTTGAGTAATATAGTCGCGTTCACAATGTTTGGTCTTCCAATCCAGGAACATGGGATATCTCTCCATCTGTTTCTGTCATCTTCTATTTCTTTCATCAGTATATAGTTTTCAGAGTATACATCTTTTGCTTCCTTAGGTAGGTTTATTCCTCAGTATTGTATTCCTTTTAATGTGGTGGTAAATGGGATTGTTTCCTTGATTTCTTTTTCTAATCTTTCATTGTAGGTGTGTTGGAATGCAAGAGATTTCAGTGTATTAATTTTGTATCCTGCAACTTTACCAGATTCATTGCTGAGCTCTAGTAGTTTTCTGTAGCATCTTTAGGGTTTTCTCTCTAAACAATGACAGTTTCACTTCTTCTCCAATTTGGATTCCATTTATTTTTTTTTTCTTCTCTGTTTGCTGTGGTAAGGACTTCTAAGACGATGTTGAATGTTAGTGGTGAGAGTGGGTATCCTTGTCTGTTCCTGACCTTAGAGGAAATGCGTTCATCTTTTCACATTGAGTACAATGTTTGCTGTGGGTTTGTTGCAGTGGCCATTATTATCTTGAGGTAGGTTCCCTCTATAACCTGCAAACACTTTTAAAGGCTCTCTTAACACCAGAAGTAAGACAGAATGAGGAAGGGCTACTCTGAGAATAAAGAAAGCCTTAAGCAGAGTGAGGGTGCTGCGTGGACGACTTGCTCCTTCCTGCTCGCTCCTTGGTGCAGACCACATCAGGGCGGCCGAGCGTGCCGAGCTCTGATGGGCCTGCGCTGCACCCGGTGTCTCTGTGACCGCAGCTCCTGTGGGTGCTGGGAGCTCAGGGGAGTGAGGAGACACCCCACTGCTGTGTCTCGCATCTCCCCAGGGCGGACCCTGCCCTGTCCCTTGGGCCAGCGTGGCCCAGCCTGGGTGCCGGGAAGACTGGCCGTCCGCCCCTGACAGTCCCCGCCAGGCTCTGCCGCCTGCTGGCCCAGGGCTGTATCCCGCAGCTGCCCCCATGCTCCCCTGAGCCACGTCCGGGACGCAGGGCCTCTTGCTGCCCTGCTGGCAGGTCAGACCTGCTGCTGCTTCGAGGGACCAGAGCAAGATACACCACGGCCTCTGAACCCAGGGTTCCGTGTGAGCAGGAAGGATGAGCCTGGCTGCCTCCCACTGGGGAGGTCATGGCAACTGTCAGCAACAGAGAAGGAGCGTGTGGCGGTCTGGAGCGCATTGGTGCTGCACCCACTCCTGAGAGAGCAGGTCACTTGGGTGAGGAAAGGGTGCCTGACCCTGTGACAGCATCTTCTGTTTTGCTTTCTTCCAGGAAACCTGGGGTCACCATGGGCCTGCATGGGTGTGGACGTGCACATTTGCACTACCCTCTTCTTCATCTTCATCATCTTCTTCATAGTCATCTTCATCATCGGCTCAATTGCTATACGCTATTTTGTTGTCAGCCGTAGAAGAACAGGTTGGTCAGAGTCGTGTTGACCTGGAGGAAGCTAGGTCAACAAGAGTTTCAGGAGCTCAGAGAAGGGGTCTGGGGTCGGTGTGACTGGGCAGGAGCCTCTGGTATAAATTCAGATCAGTTCACATTCTCACTTGGGACCTCACGTGTGTGTGAGCTCAGAGAAGGGGTCTGGGGTCGGTGAGACCGGGCAGGAGCTTCTGGTATAAATTCAGATCAGTTCACATTCTCACTTGGGACCTCACGTGTGTGTGAGCTCAGAGAAGGGGTCTGGGGTCAGTGTGACCGAGCAGGAGCCTCTGGTATAAAATTCAGATCAGTTCACATTCTCACTTGGGGCCTCACGTGTGTGTGTGAGCTCAGAGGAGGGGTCTGGGGTCGGTGTGACCGGGCAGGAGCCTCTGGTATAAAATTCAGATCAGTTCACTTTCTAACTTGGGGCCTCACGTGTGTGTGAGCTCAGAGAAGGGGTCTGGGGTCGGTGTGACCAGGCAGGAGCCTCTGGTATAAAATTCAGATCAGTTCACATTCTCACTTGGGGCCTCACGTGTGTGTGAGCTCAGAGCCACCTGCTGTGTGCCTCCCGACATGCAGGGCCAGGCCAGCTGCTGGACACAGGGTGTCCCGGGCACCCTGGGCCTGGAAGCAGGAACAAACTGGTGCTGCTCCAGCCAAGGGGGTCCTGGGGAGGCAGCCCTGCATGCTGGGGAGGCTTACCGAGTAACTGCCCCTCCTGTTTTCCCAGCTGCACTGATGTTCCAGTCAATTTTTTTTTTTTTTTTTGCTGTAACTGTAAATACACTTTCTTTGTTGTAAATTTAAAGTACTTCCTCTCGCTCACAGATGTCACTGTAACAGTTAATATGATTTGTTTTCATTTCTCTCTCCTCTTTGATCTGCAGGAAGTCGGAATATGCCAAGTGGCTATGTAAGTGTTGCCCTGGGATTTGTCCAGGGGAGCCCCAGGAGACATCCCAGGGTGGGCGGGGCAGCCCCAGGCCTTCCCACCTGTGTCCACACCTGGCCTGTGCGATGGAGTCTGCGCCCACCTTACCTGGGCCGTTGAACATCTGTTCTGGATTACTTGGATTCTGCTGAAGCAAAGGGGACAGGGGCATCCTGTGGGTGCCTGGGGCTGCAGACAGATCCGGATAGAGGGGGACTTAAAATGTGCGGCACTTACTGTTCCCACCGTTCTGGAAGCCAGAGATCTGAAATCACGGCTTGGCGGGGTGGTCCCCTGGGTGCTCCGGGGGAGGGTCCTTCCTTGCTGCTCCTAGTGGGGGCTGCACGTGCCTGGTGCTCCTCAGTTGGTGCGTGATCGCTCTACTTCTGGCCATCTTCCCTCGGCCTCCCGCTGTGAGCTTGTCTCTGAGTCTCTCCTTGTAAGGACACTGGCCTCGGAATATAGGTCCCAGTCTTATGCAGTGGAACCTCGGCTGCACAGACGCTATTTCTACATAGGCCCTCTCACAAGTTCTAGGGTTGAGGATGTGAATGTATCTTTGGGGACCACCATCCAGCCCCCCCACCGGTTGACCTGGGACCCCCAGAAGCTGGTGGTAGAGAGGAACCTGACCCCCGGCAGTATTACTTTCTAAAATTGCACACGCTCGCTTACCTATCAGAGTTCATTTGTTCCCTAAAGTGGCTTGAGAAGGGCTTGGCCTACAGGCTCCTGTCACCAGAAAGAATGTCTTTATCCTTCAGTCCCCAGGAACCGGCCAGTCCAGCGACCTTGAGAATGGTCCACCAGCCCCGGGTGGGGACACCAGCCTAGAGTTGATGAACTCAGCCCTGCTGGCCTCGAAGGGCCCTGGAAGTACTGAGCCTCTGCAGCGGGCCAACGGAAGTCTAGCAGCGCCAGGGGAGCCAGGAGAGCAGACCCGAATTCTTGAGGCCGCCAGGACCACGGCCAATCAGAGCCAGCCACCTCCACTGATGTCTCGGAGCAGGAGCTCAGACCAGCCGGTGAGTGTGCACCAGGGCCCCGCCACGCGGCGGAGCGCTCGCTGCGGCAGGGCTGTGTGCGGGGCTCCTGCCGAGCTCCCAGCTCAGTCTCCTGGGCTGCCGTAACCTGCCCACACCCGCGCAGGGAGTGGGTGTTTAAACACGGATTGTAGTGTCTCATGGTCCCACGTGGGAATACCAGACCGCCTGACCTGCCTCCTGAGAAACCTGTATGCAGGGCAAGAAGCAACAGTTAGAACTGGACAAGGAGCAACGAACTGTTTCAAAATTGGGAAGGACGTGTGTGAAGGCTGTATAGTGTCACCCTGCTTATTTAACTGCTGTGCAGAGTGTGACATCACGCGAAACACTGGACCGGATGAATCCCAAGCTGAAATCAAGAGTGCAGGTAAATATCAACAACCTTAGAAGTGCAGATGATACCGCTCTAATGGGAGAAAGTGAAGAGGAACTAAACAGCTCCTTGATGACAGTGATAGCGGAGAGTGAAAAAGTTGGCTTAAAACTCAACATTTGGAAAACTAAGATCATGTCATCCGGTCCCATCACTTCATGGCAAATAGACGGGGAAACAATGGAAATAGTGACAGACTTTATTTTCCTGGGCTCCAAAATCACTGTGGACAGTGGCAGCAGCCATGAAATTAAAAGACGCTTGCTCCTTGGAAGAAAAGCAAACCTAGACAGCATATTAAAAAGCAGATACATCACTTTGCCAACCAAGGTCCGTATAATAAAAGCTATGATTTTTTCAGTAGTTATGTACAGATATGAGAGTTGGACCATAAAAAGAAGACAGAGTGTGGAAGAATTGATGCTTTCGAATTGTGATGCTGGAGAAGACTCTTCAGGGTCCCTTGGACTGCGAGGAGATCCAACCAGTCAATACTAAAGGAAATCAACCTTGAATATTCATTGGAAGGACTGATGCTGAAGCTGAAACTCCACTACTTTGGCCACCTGATGCGAAGAGCTAACTCATTGGAAAAGACCCTGATGCTGGGACAGATTGAAGGCGGGAGGAGAAGGGGATGACAGAGGATGAGATGGTTGGATGGGATCACAGATGTGATGGACATGAGTTTGAACAAGCTCCGGGAGTTGGTGAGGGACAGGGAAGCCTGTTTTGCTGCAGTCCATGGCCTCAGGTCAAATAACAGGGAGGGAACACAGCCCCGCCCATCAACAGAAAATTGGGTTAAAGATTTACTGAACACAGCCCCACCCATCAGAACAAGACCCAGTTTCCCCCTCAGTCAGTCTCTCCCATCAGGAAGCTTCCATAAGCCTCTTATCCTTCTCCATCAGAGGGCAGGGAGAATGAAAACCACAATCACAGAAAACTAACCAATCTGATCACATGGACCACAGCTTTGTTTAACTCAAGGAAACTATGAGCCACGCCATACAGGGCCACCCAAGATGGACGGGTCACAATGGAGAGTTCAGACAAAACATGGTCCGCTGGAGAAGTGAATAGCAAACCACTTCAGTATTCTTGCCTTGAGAACCCCATGAACAGTATGAAAAGGCATACTGTTCATACTGTGTGAAAAGAAAGGACACTGAAAGATGAACTCCCCAGGTTGGTATACGCCCAAAATGCTACTGGAGATCAGTAGAGTAATAACTCCAGAAAGAATGAGGAGACAGAGCCAAAGCAAAAACAACACCCAGTTGTGGATGGGCCTGGTGATGGAAGTAAAGTCCAATGTTGTAAAGAGCCATATTGCACAGGAACCTGGAATGTTAGGTCCATGAATCAAGGAAAATTGGAAGTGGTAAACAGGAGATGGCAAGAGTGTTCTTCGACATTTTAGGAATCAGCAAACTTAAATGGACTGGAATGGGTGACTTTAACTCAGATGATCATTATATCTACTACTATGGGCAAAAATCCATTAGAAGAAATGGAGTAGCCCTCATAGTCAACAAAAGAGTCCAAAATGCAGTGCTTGGATGCAATCTCAAAAATGACAGAGGGATCGCTATTCGTTTCCAAGGCAAGCCGTTCAACATCACAGTAATCCAAGTCCATGATCCAAGCAGTAATGCTGAAGAAGCTGAGGTTGAAAAGTTCTATGAAAGAAGAAGAAAAAAAGTTCTATGAAGACCTACAAAACCTTCTAGAACTAACACCCTAAAAAGATGTGCTTTTCATTATAGGGGACTGGAATGCAAAAGTAGGAAGTCAAGAAATACCTGGAGTAACAGGCAAATCTGGCCTTGGAGTACGGAATGAAGCAGGGCAAAGGCTAATAGAGTTTTGCCAAGAGAACACACTGGTCACAGCAAACACCCTCTTCCAACAACACAAGAGAAGACTCTACACATGGACATCACCAGATGGCCAACACTGAAATCAGATTGATTATATTCTTTGCAGCCAAAGATGGAGAAGCTCTATACAGTCAGCAAAAATAAGACCGGGAGCTGACTGTGGCTCAGATCATGAACTCCTTATTGCCAAATTCAGACTTAAACTGAAGAAAGTAGGGAAAACCCCTAGACCATTCAGGTATGACCTAAATCAAATCCCTTACTATTATACAGTGGAAATGACAAATAGATTCAAGGGATTAGATCTGATAGACAGAGTGCCTGAAGAACTATGGACAGAGGTTTGTGACATTGTATAAGAGGCAGTGATCAAGACCATCCAAATAAAAAGAAATGCAGAAAGGCAAAATGGTGTCTGAGGAGGCCTTACAAATAGCTGAGAAAAGAAGAGAAGTGAAAGACAAAGGAGAAAAGAAAAGATACACCCATTTGAATACAGAGTTCCAAAGAATAGCTAGGAGAGATAAGAAAGCCTTCCTCAGTGATCAGTGCAAAGAAATCGAGAAAAACAATAGAATGGGAAAAACTAGAGATGTCTTCAAGAAAATTAGAGATACCAAGGGAACATTTCATGCAAAGATGGGCACAATAAAGGACAGAAATGGTATGGACCTAACAGAAGCAGAAGATATTAAGAAGTGGCAAGAATACACAGAAGAACTGTACAAAAAAGATCTTCACAACCCAGATAATCACGATGGTGTGATCACACCTAGAGCCAGACATCCTGGAATGCGAAGTCAAGTGGGCCTTAGGAAGCATCACTACGAACAAAGCTAGTGGAGGTGATGGAATTCTGGTTGAGCTATTTCAAATCCTAAAAGATGATGCTGTGAAAGTGCTACATGCAATATGCCAGCAAATTTGGAAAACTGAGTGTCACAGGACTGGAAAAGGTTAGTTTTCATTCCAATCCCAAAGAAAGGCATTACCAAAGAATGCTCAAACTACTGCACAATTGCACTCATCTCACACTCTAGCAAAGTAATACTCAAAATTTTCCAAGCCAGTACATGAACCGTGAACTTCCAGATGTTCAAGCTGGATTTAGGAAAGGCAGAGGAACCAGATATCAAATTGCCAACATCCGTTGGATCATAGAAAATGCAAGAGAATATCAGAAAAAGAACTACTTCTAATTATTGACTATGCCAAAGCCTTTGACTGTGGGGATGATAACAAACTGGAAAATTCTTAAAGAGATGGGAATACCAGACCACCTGACCTGCCTCCTGAGAAATCTGTGTGCAGGCCAGGAAGCAACAGTTAGAATTGGACATGGAACAACAGACTGGTTCCAAATTGGGAAAGGAGTATTATCAAGGCTGTATATTGTCACCCTGCTTATTTAACTTATATGTGTAGTACATCATGAGAAATGATGGATTGGATGAAGCACAAACTGGAATCAAGACTGCTGGGAGAAATATCA
Source organism: Cervus canadensis (assembly GCF_019320065.1). Taxonomy (NCBI): domain Eukaryota; kingdom Metazoa; phylum Chordata; class Mammalia; order Artiodactyla; family Cervidae; genus Cervus; species Cervus canadensis. The sequence continues at coordinate 46,339,043 of NC_057414.1, read as the reverse complement.
ATAACCTCAGATATGCAGATGACACCACCCTTATGGCAGAAAGCGAAGAACTACAGAGCCTCTTGATGAAAGTGAAAGGGGAGAGTGAAAAAGTTGGCTTAAAACTCAACATGCAGAAAACTAAGATCATGGCATCTGGTCCCATCGCTTCATGGCAAATAGATGGGGAAACAGTGGAAACAGTGACAGACTTTATTTTGGGGGGCTTCAAAATCACTGCAGATGGTGACTCCAGCCATGAAAATAAAGGACACTTGCTCCTTGGAAGAAAGTTATGACCAACCTAGACAGTGTATTAAAAAGCAGAGACATTACTTTGCCAACAAACGTCCATCTAGTCAAAGCTATGGTTTTTCCAGAAGTCATGTATGGATGTGAGAGTTGGACTATAAAGAAAGCTGAGCACCAAAGAACTGATGCTTTTGCAGTGCGGTGTTGGAGAAGACTCTTGAGAGTCCCCTGGACTGCAAGGAGATCCAACCAGTCAATCCTCAAGGAGATCAGTCCTGAATATTCATTGGAAGGACTGATGCTGAAGCTGAAACTCTAATACTTTGGCCACCTGATGCGGAGAGCTGACTCATTTGAAAAGACCCTGATGCTGGGAAAGATTGAAGGCAGGAGGAGAACAGATGACAGAGAATGAGATGGTCGGATGGTATCACTAAATCAATGGAGATGAGTTTGAGTATACTCCAGGAGTTGGTGATGGACAGGGAGGCCTGGCATGCTGCAGTCCATGGGGTCGCAAAGAATTGGACACAACTGAGTGCCTGAACTGAACTGAACTGATGGGGTCGCAAACAGTCAGAGATGACTTAGCGACCAAACATCAATAGCAACATGGTCCTGGAGGCTGGAAGTCCCAGATCAAGTTGTGGGCGGGGTCCTGTCCTGCCGAGGGCTGTAGGCAGAATCTGGGGCGGCCTCTCCCCTCTCCTCGTGGTCTCTCGAGTCTGGGAGGTGCCTTGGCTGGAGAAGCACCCCTTCTCTGTCTTCGTCCTTGGAACCTGCTCCCTGTGTCTGGGCCTGTCCGGCTTCCCCTCTTTATGGGGAGTCCAGTCCTGTGGGGTGAGGGCCCACCCTAGTGATCCCAGCTTGACTCTGTCACGGATGCGGACACAGGTTCCAAATACGGTCACGGTCTCGGGTCCTGGGACGACTTCAGCATCTCTGGGCAGGGGACACATTCAACCCTTTATGGTCCCCAGCATGACCTGCCGTCTGAGGGGACGTGGACGGAGGCGGGGCCACGCTCAGGGTGTGTCCTGGGCCCCGTGGCTGGGAGACAGCAGGACTGAGGACGCTCACCCCGCCGGTGCTGGACCCTGCAGCCTCCTGAGGGGTCGGCAGAGCGGGGTGTGGCATCTGGAGAAGGGGCTGCGGGGGCGGGGCCGGGGGCGGGGGCTCGATCCCGTGAGGGGGGTGAATTGTCCCGGGGCGGCCATGTCAGCCGTGTTCAGCGGGAAGGGAGCGCTCCCATCCTCCACGGTGTCCCAGCTTGGCGACACCTGAAGAGGGTTTGCCAGCTGAGCAGACACCCACCCTGTGGCCCCGGGGAGGAGCTCGAGGGCATGATGAGGAGCCCTAAGACTGGGCGAGGGTGGGCATTGAGGGAAAGGGTGCCTGAGACGAGATGCTGGGCCCTTGTGGCTTGACTGGCACAAGCCTGAGGCTTGAGGACTCCTGACACTGTGGGGTCCGTGAGTCGGAAGCCCTGACGTATCGTCTCAGGGAGCCGGCCTGAGACCTTCTCTGATTCTCCAAGGGGCCTGAGACAAATAAAATGCAGAAGTTGGGACCCCTGGCCGGTGTCCGAGGGGGACACTGGGAGGGTCAAGGTGGGCAGGCTTCTCCCCGGGTGTCCCCCCCGGGGCTGCGCTGTAAGAGGGCCCCTGTGCGTGCCCTGCCCTTCCAGCCGCGGCGCGGGGGTGATCCCTGCCCGCCTTGGGCAGAGGCAGAGCTGAGATTTAAACATGGGGTCAGGCTTCCGGCCGCAGGCCCAGGTGAAAGCGAGAGTGAAGTTGGTCAGTCGTGTCTGACTCTTGGTGACCCCTGTGGACTGTAGGCTCCCAGGCTCCTCCATGTATGGGATTTTCCAGGCACGAGTACTGGAGTGGGGTGCCATCTTATAATAAAGGGAACGCCTGCCCTGGTCCAGGGAGAACCATGTATTTGGAGCCGTCTCTCTTGGTGGCTTCTTCAGGCAGGTTGGTCTGAAGCCCTGTCCAAGCCGATTTCCCTGAACTAGGAAGCTTGTGGAGCGTCACTAGCGTTTGTCCACCGTGCATGTCTGTGGACCCCTGTCCTCCCCACTGTAGGACCGGCGAGCGGAGCAGGGCCTGGGTCTGGAGAAGTCATGAGGCCATTGGGAGCAGCTGGGACCCCTGCCCACCCGAGCAGAGCAGCGCTCACTGTCCAGAGTCGCCCCTACACCCAGCGTGTGTCCTGGGGGAGCGTGGCGCAGAGGACACCACGGGCCCCGAGGTCTCTGGTGCCCTTGGAGGTTGGGGCAGGCTCCCCACAGGCCAACTCCCGGCCTTCTCATGTCCATGGAAGCTCACCGGCCTCCACGCCACTGGTCCCCCTAGAAACCAAGTTTTGGTTCTATTTCTGTAGAGTTCCTTTAAAAGGCCCCACAGATTTCTGCTCCTAGAACAATGTCATTCCCCTCTCTCTGCAGCAATGTGACGAGAGCAATTTTTGAATGGTGTTTCCTGTGATGGTAAGTAATCTAAATTCTTCATTTGTTTTTGTTGTTTATTTATTAATAGTTTTTTTTTTTGTATCTGTTGATGAAGTTTTTCATGTATTTCTTTAGGCTTAAATCTTCTTTGTTTGACATGAATGCCAGGGCCTAATGTCTTTCTGTTTGAGAAAGGAGAAGCTTAGGGAACTTTCCTGTGGTCTGAAGATCCACTTTTTTCACATTCACCAGTGACATTAGAGCAACAGTTATTTGTCAAATAGAAATTTTGTGGGGTTCATCAGGGAAAGGTAGAATGTTGGTTTTATTTTATTATACATTCATGGGGTTTTTTTTGTGGTTTTTTTTTAATGTGGACCGTTTCTAAAGTCTTTTCTGAATTTTGTTACAATATTACTTCTGTTTTGTATTTTGATTTTTTGGCCACAAGTTATGTGGGATCTTAGTTCCCGATCAGATGTCGAACCTGCACCCCCTGCATTGAGAAGTCCCAACTATTGGGCCACCTGGGAAGTCCCTACATTCTTGCTTTTAAGAAAAAACACGAGTCATGATAGTGTGAGGCGAGCAGAAGTAACGCAGCTTAGATTAGGAGTAGGCCTTCCTACTTGGTAAGATTATCAGGTAGCTTTCGCTTAACAATGACCACTGTTTGCCAATTAGGACCAATTAGCATCACTTAACACTGACCGATGTTTGCCAATTAGGAAATTAGGAACGGGGCAGAAACCCCCAGGAAAGTCCCGCGCGCGCGAAAGTATTGACCAATGAAATTGTTTAACCAATCCGCTTCTCACCCTATAAAATTGTGTAACAGCTTGGGCTCGGGGCTCTCTGACCCACACCACTGTGTTGGTTGCGGCGGGGAGTCCTGACTCGAGTCAGTAATAAACTTCCCTTCCTGCGAGTTGCATTGTCTTGGAAGCCTTCTCTCTTCCCGCTCGGGGATTCGGACATCGGGCATAACATTTGGGGGCTCGTCCGGGATCCCTTTACCAGGGGGAGAGAACACTTCCAGGACAGAGGGGAAGGATAGATAATAGCACCGGTGCTCAGGAAAACTCAGGGGGCCTGAAAACCCAGCGTTGTGTTGTCTCTGTCCGTGTGTTTGTCTTTGGCTCTCCATGTTTGTGTGTGTGCCGGCATTGTCTCAGGCAGGACAGGAAGTCCAGAGTAATTCCGGGGCCCTGCTGTGAAGCAGGAAGGTATCTGGCACAGGAGAAAGCTTTCTGTAGCCGGCGTAAGGCCAAGGCCAGTGAGCGCGCTGGAAGGCAGCCGGCTCTGTGGGAAGGAGAGTTCCTCTCCTGATCCCGAGTCTGGTCTGGTCAGGGGGCCCGAAAACCCAGCACTGTATTGTTGGCCGACGTTTGTCTGTCTGTGTGTTTGTCTTCGGCTCTCCGTGTTTGTCCGTGTTTGTGTGTGTGCCGGCACTGTCTCTGGTCTCGTTCCTACTCTTTTCAGGAGTTTCAGTGAACAGGCGAGCAGTTGTGGGGGCAATTGATGAGTCCCGGCCAGGGCTACACTCTGGCGGACTCTGAAGGCCCTACAATAAGTAAGCCTCAGTAACTAGAGCCCAACCAGGTGAAACTCTCCTTTCACTACGATTGTCAGCAGCTGTTGCAGGAGCAAATTCTGGCAGAGGCGTGGAAACGGGTCCTGGGGGCCGACGGGAGGCCAACCGCCCAGCCTCATCTCGTGGACAACGGGTTTCCTCTGTTGCGGCCTAACTGGGATTTTGAGCGAGCGGAAGGTAGGGAGCGTCTCCGAGTGTACCGCCAGACTCTGATGACTGGCCTGCGGGCCGCAACAAGGAAACAGATAAATTTGGCAAAGGTAAATTTAGTCAGGCAAGAGCCCACTGAGAGCCCGGCAGCCTTCCTAGAGAGGCTGATGGAAGCTTTCAGGCAATATACACCTGTGGACCCCCAGGCTGAGGAGTCACGCGCTGCAGTCCTGTTAGCGTTTGTAAATCAGGCAGCCCCAGATATTAGGAAGAAATTACAAAAGATAGAGAGATTGGGAGAACAGACGATACAGGATTTATTGAAAGCAGCTGAAAAGGTATTTAATAATAGGGAGACCCCAGAAGAAAGGGAAGAACGAATTCGACGGGAGGAAAGGGAATTAGCTGAGAAGATCAGGAAGGAAGATAAAGAATATAGAATGAGGGAAAACTGGAAGAACCAGAGGGAGCTAGCCCAGATTCTTTTTGTGGGGATAAAAGCCGGAACAGAATTGAGGGAACCTCGAGACCCCTGGACGGGAGAAAAACAGAAATCAAAAAGGCATGCCCTAAAGAAAGATCAGTGCGCCTACTGCAGAGAACAGGGGCACTGGAAAAACGAGTGCCCTAAGAGGGACCCGAGGAGAGGAACGACCCAGAGAGAATCTCCCCTGGAACTCAAGTTCTATATGCGGGGGAAGACAGTGACTGGGGGAGTCAAGACTCGGCACCCCTCCCCAAGTCCTGGGTAACGAAAAGTAGAATTGCAGTCATGAGGAACTGGAAAATTCTGCTGAAGATTACTCACAGCTGTGGCACTTTACCTTGCTGATCAGTGGTGGGCTATTGATGATATTGTGAAAACATCTGTCCCTTCTAGAGAGGGGCTTAAGCAGTTGAGAACTCTTGGGGAGAGAGTGGTTAAAGCAGGAAATGGAGAGAAATGAGATCCCATTCCTGTGTCATAGCAGTACTGATTATGCTAAGATTCTGTGGAAGAAAGGAGAGGCCATTGGGTTTTATTCAGTTAAGCCTACAGAGCTGGGAGAATGACAGTCATGGATGGACTTGGACAGCCGATACACGTCTTATCCCTAGCCTTAAGAGATGAATAAATACCCGTTGGCCTGGGCTGAAACGGCAGGGATGGGACTGGCCAAACAGAGACATCCGGTCGTCATCGAGCTAAAGGCCTAGGCAACTCCTGTGAGGGTGAGATAGTACCCCACGAGCCAGGAAGATCGGTGGAGGATCACTCCCCACATTTGATGTCTCATGGATGCCGGAATTCTCAAGCGGTGTCAATCCCCTTGGAACACCCCCTTACTGCCGGTGAAGAAGCCAGGGGGGACAGATTACCTGCGAGAAGTCAACAAATGGGTGAGTGACATACACCCTACTGTCCCCAACCCATATACCCTCCTGAGCAGTTTGCTGCCTGAGTACACTTGGTACACTGTGTTGGACTTGAAAGATGCCTTTTTCAGCCTACCCCTGGCGGCCCAGAGCCAGGAGATATTTGCCTTTGAGTGGACCGAAGGGGAAGGCCAACCGGTAATCCCACAGAGGTTCAAGAGGCTCTGAGTGAGGACCTCTACGAATATCAGACTTGCCACCCAGAGGTCCTTCTGCTTCACAATTAATAGCCCAGCAAGAGGTCACCTGTTTGGGGTATAAGATCAGGCAGGGGCAAATGTGGCTAACCCAGGCCATGAAGGAAACAATATTGCAGATACCAGAGCCCAAGACCCCCCGCCAGGTGAGAGAGTTTCTGGGGACTGTTGGATATTGCAGACTGTGGATCATGGGGTTTGCTGAGAAGGCCCGGCCCTTGTATGAGGGAAGTAAAGAGACCCCAAACTGGACTTGGACTGAGCCAATGAAACAGGCTTTCCAGACTCCCAGACGGGCCCTACTAGAAGCCCCAGCCCTTGCCCTGCCTAACCCAAATAAGCCATTCCAGCTGTTTGTAGCTCCATGATTGCAGCGAGATACTGGCTGAGGCCCTGGCAGCACAAAAAGACTTAACTGGTGTACCCCTAGAGCTAGTATGGTTCGCCGATGGGAGCAGCTATGTAAAAGATGGGCAAAGGAAAGCTGGAGCCGCCACGGTAGAAGAGTACAGTTGTGAATATGGCTCCGCAAAGTTTTATGCACTGTGTGGCTTTGGTGGGGTCTTAAGTTGTGGTCTGACACACACTGCTGTTCCTCTGGATTTAGTGAAATGCCATATGCAGGTGGACCCACAGAAGTACAAGGGCATTTTTAATGGATTTTCAGTTACACTCAAAGAGGATGGTTTCCGTGGTTTGGCCAAAGGATGGGCCCCAACCCTCATTGGCTACTCCCTGCAGGGGCTCTGCAAGTTTGGCTTTTATGAAGTCTTCAAGGTTTTGTACAGAAACATGCTTGGAGAGGAGAATGCCTATGTGTGGCGCACATCACTGTATTTGGCTGCTTTTGCCAGTGCTGAATTCTTTGCTGACATTGCTCTGGCTCCTATGGAAGCTGCTAAGTTTCAAATTCAAACCCAACCAGTTTATGCTAACACTCTGAGGGATGCAGCTCCCAAAATGTAAGGAAAGGCGTACTACAAGGGGGTTGCTCCTCTTTGGATGAGACAGATACCATACACCATGCTTTGAATGTACTGTTGCAGATTCTGTGGTGTCTGTGTTGAATAAAGAGAAGGGTAGCAGTGCCTCTCAGGTCCTCAAGAGACTTGGATTTAGAGGTGTATGGAAGGGATTCTTTGCCCGCATCATCATGATCGGCACTCTGACTGCACTACAGTGGTTTATCTATGATTCTGTGAAGGTCTACTTCAGGCTCCCTCGCCCTCCTCCCCCTGAGATGCCAGAGTCTCTGAAGAAGAAGCTTGGGTACACTCAGTAGATAAATGAAAGCCAACGAGGTACTGAGGGAAAGGGCCAGGGCAACACTGGGAGATAGACTTCACTGAGATAAGGCCAGGCAAGTACGGGTATCGCCATATGTTGGTTCTGGTAGATACCTTCTCGGGGTGAGTGGAAGCCTTCCCCGCTAAGGGAGAGCTTAGAGGAGATAGTGCCTAGGTACGGGCTGCCAGTGACTATGGGCTCTGATAATGGACCTGCCTTTGTGAGTCACAAAGTTGGCAATAGAGACTGGCGGGGACTGGGTGACCCTCCTTCCCTTCGCACTCTTTCAGGCACGTAACAGCCCTTATAAGCTGCCTTTTGAGATTCTGTATGGAAGACCCCCTCCTGTGTGTATTAAAACCTAGATGGAAAGGCCCTTATGTTGTTCTCCTTACCACGCCTACTGCTGTCGAGGTCGACAGGATTGGACCCTGGGTTCACTGCAATCACGTGCGGCAAGCCACACCGGAAGAACAGGAAAAAGCGCGAGAAGAATGGAAGGCGAGTCCTCACCCGTCAAATCCTTTGAAACTGAAACTCGTCTGCAGGGAGGTCTCCTAATTCTCCTGATTATTGCAGGAGCTGAAGCTGCGTAACCTCTTGTGATGGGCCCCGGGAATGGGACGTAGGAAACAAAGATTTGGTAGCCTCGAGTGTGGCGCAACCTGCAGGGCCAAGTACCTCAGATATGGGTGAACCAAGCTTTACTATCTCTGCTTTCCTCCCTATGAGCTGCTGTAGATGACTTGATCTTTCTCCAACAGGGTAGGGTCTGCGAGGTTTCTATGCAGACCATACAAGAGTGGTAAGAGAATCAATCAGTCATTTATTTATTTATTTATTTATTTTTCAATCAGTCATTTAGAGAAGTCTTTGACTTCCTTGTCTGAGGTGGTCTTGATTAGAAAGAGAAAACGGGAAGCCCAGCAGAGATGGTTTGAGTCTTGTTTTCAACACTCCCCCTGGCTTAATTTCCACCCTCCTGGGTCCACTTATAGTGTCAGCGGCCCAAGATGGAAAAGAGGAAGATTCCTCTATTTGAACAACAGACAGGGGGGAATGTGAGGCGAGCAGAAGTAACGCAGCTTAGATTAGGAGTAGGCCTTCCTACTTGGTAAGATTAGCAGGTAGCTTTCCCTTAACAATGACCACTGTTTACCAATTAGGACCAATTAGCATTCACTTGACACTGACCGATGTTTGCCAATTAGGAAATTAGGAATGGGGCAGAAACCCCCAGGAAAGTCCCGCGCGCGCGAAAATACTGACGAATGAAGTTGTTTAACCAATCCGCTTCTCAGCCTATAAAATTGTGTAACAGCTTGGGCTCGGGGCTCTCTGACCCGCACCACTGCGTTGGTTGCGGCGGGGAGTCCTGACTCGAGTCAGTAATAAACTTCCCCTTTTTGCCAGTTGCATTGTCTTGGAAGCCTTCTCTCTTCCCGCTCGGGGATTCGGACATCGGGCATAACAATAGGAATTCTTACCTAACCGTAGATGAGCAGGTCCCTGTTGGCTGGGTTGCTGTGTGTTCGCTGGCACAGGAGTCCACGAGTCAAGGTTTATCCAGCACATACTACCTGCTGGGTGCTTTTTTTTTTTTTTTTTTTTT